>NW_027150798.1:0-535 GCF_020186115.1 Histomonas meleagridis
TTGCATCATATAAAATTAAATTAATAAAATTGAATACAATAAGTGCCGTTTTGCATCATATAAAATTAAATTAATTAAATTGAGCGCAGTAATTGCCGTTTTGCATTGATCAAAATTGAATAAAAGAATTGAATTTCAGAAATGTTATCTTGCTCGAATTTGTATCTATCTAAAATTGAAAGAATTTTATTATTGTCCCAATCATAAACATGTGAACTTTTTCGTGTAATCAAAATTTAATATTAATATATGAATGCAGCAAAAAATTGTCTATGAATACAAATGAAATAGAATATAATGAAAATAATGTTGAATATTAATTCGTATCATTAAAAATATGTATGAATCGTATAATAAGTATTTTTTTTTGAATTTATTATATATCATTAATGAAATACATAGACGACAAAAGATATTCATTTTCTAAAAAATGTTTGGGTATAAGAAGCTTGGTTTATTTAATGATACAACATAAACTTTTAATTCCAATGAATCAACAAACAATAAATAAGCTTTCATGGAGTTATAAGAAATC
>NW_027150799.1:0-123398 GCF_020186115.1 Histomonas meleagridis
TTGTTGCGAGCGGAGCGAGCACACTCGGGGGATTGAAGGGGTCTGAGACCTCCGGAGGGGTCCGAAGGGCACCTCCGGGGGTCGAAGACCCCGGAAATCCCCCAGTGAAAAGTAAAGGTTGGGACTGATCACGAGGTCCCGACCGCATTATATACCTACCCGACAGGAATTGTAAATGGAAATTCCTTACAAATAAATTACAATGATTTATTTGAGCTTTTTTTGAATGTTAAGAAATAAGTATATCGTTGTCAAGTGCTTATTACAACAAGATTTACATTGTAAATCTGCTTCCTCTTGATCAAAAATTATTATTATTGTTGCATCTATCCTAATAAGATGCATTAATTTTTTTTTTTCAGTGCGCGTTATAACATTACATAATAAAAAGGCATTAATAGTATTCGGATTTCATTTAGTTTTTTTTTTTTCAGTGCGCGTTATAACATTACATAATAAAAAGGCATTAATAGTATTCGGATTTCATTTAGTCAGGAAACGTTCAATAAAATAAGTAGACTAACTTTGTCACATACATCGTCATTTCCTATTATTTTCCTAAAAAATAATAAATTAATTTGAATATTCAAAAGTGCATCCATTGAATCGAACTACAGAGATAAAGAGGTTAAAAAATAAAACAATTTTACTGACAAATTAAAAAATATGGTAGACATCATTCGTTTTTGATTTCAGGATGTGTGAGAACAATATTTCCAAGATGTGCCATAAGAAAATAATAAACAAAATTTCTTGTAAGAAGTGGTGGAAAAACCAAAAATAGTGTGAAAAGTACAGTTAAAATTAATGCTCCATCTATAACGCAGAGCACTAGCCCGATTAAAGTTGTGATAATGATCAAAACTAAAATATCAATTGCATTTGGTTTAACAAATACTCTATAGATACTAAATAAAATCCTCCAGCCGAAAACATATGGTTTCCATGCTAATGCAACTATTTCTCTAACAGAACGAATTCGATTTGGCGCATTTTCTGGAAGTATAGGTAAATCAATGCAAAGAGATCTGAGGAGACTGTTGCCACCAATTTTGATAGCAAAACAACCGAGTGGATATAATATCAATAAAAATAAAATTGTTGGAAATTTTGAATCACAAACAACTTTAAATGAATAGGTAAATAGACATGCTATTGTAACCATAGCGCAATAAAGAGGAAAATTATGAAGATAAAGTGCACCTTGAATTTGTTCAATAATATAAGAATATGGTTCAAAAACCCTAGTTAAATAATCAACAATGTCATCTTCATGTAGCCCTTCGAGAGGATAACTGTTATCTTCAATAAGTGTATTTTCTCTGTTGATTCTCATTTGTTTTAATTTCAATTGTAATTAATTTTTGAGCACGTTAAAAAATGGAGCCTGTTGTTTTAAAAGACTTCTCACAAAAACAAGTTTCTTCTCTTAGAACTGCAATATCAGAAGCACAAAATGGATCTGCTCTTGTGTTCACAGTAAATTCCCCTAATTCGCTTTATATAGGAAATATCCCTCATCAAATTTCAGTAGTTTGGAGATATAGAAACAATGAACAATTATATGTTTTCTCGTCAGGATGTACATTTTTTTCATGGTTTCATAGTGTTGAAATAATTGTGAATACTGGACTTGTTCTTTTTAATTTTTTACTCGGAAAAATAGATATCAGCTTAACATTCCATGTATTCGACCCTATTCTTTTTTGTTCTCAGATAAAAGTGGATGATTTATATCATGAAATTTTAAATTTTCTTAAATCTAAATTTACATCTCATGAAAAAGATAACTTTGAATCAAATAAATTTTTAAAGTGGAAAGCAAGTGTATTTTTTGAAATGTGCTCAAAGTTTCAAAAATATGGAATTTCAATAAATCAAATTCAACCAAGTGTTCATTTCGATCCACCTATTACAAATAAACTGAAATCAGATTGAAAGTTATTTTATAAAATTGATTTTTTTTTTAATAATTCAATTTATTTTAATAACTCTATGTTATTTTAATAACATATGTATATACATAACATATGAAACAATCTTTGTATTCTATGATCATATAGAATTATTTGAAAGAAAGAATTAGAATTTCTTCATAGACATTTTTAATATTAAATATGGTGTCGCATATGTGATAAACCTTCGGTGCTTCATGAATTCTCTTCAAATCTTTCGAACCGTTGAGTTCTCTTCAGCCATGGCTGTGCTTGATGAATGGATAATTCGTCTTCAAGAAGTAATATGTACAGGGGGTGAGTACACATCTAAATAAAAAAGTTCATCTTTTTCCACATTTTCTATACCCTAAATAAACGGTTTTCCATACACAATACTATGCTCATGAATTTAGTTTCATGTCTTTTGCAAGTTGCCTCTAAATATATGGATTAATCCATCAGTTATTGAAAATGGCAAGAGTTTATCTGTCACAAAAATGAATGAAGATTTGATTGCCAAACAACTTTTGGATGAACCATTGGAGACAATCTTTGATGTTTGTACATAATTAAATAATTCCTTTTCTTCATTTATAATATTAATATTCAAAATTTGAACATGCTAGATAGCATTCATTTTAAGAACTCTACCCTCTCCCTTTGGTACAAAACTTATTAACCATACTTTTTCAATAAAACATATGAAAGTGCTCAGTGATTTTGCCAAATTCACGAATGAACTTTGAGGAACAATCTCAATCAAATTATACAGATGGAAATGAACTTAAAACTCACTTGCAGCGTTTAGCGAAAAAAAATGGTTCATATTATAAGTATAAGTTTCATATTATACTTAAAAGATTGGTCAATCGCATATTATTTGATGAAAATATATATTGAAATCATAAGCAAATATAAGCATGGTAAAAATTTGATTTGTAACGTAAGGGAACAAATCAATGTATAACAAGGGTGGTCCAAAAGTCTATACATCTCTCTTTTTCAAAAATACAAAAAGATATTTTAATAAAAAATTAATATTATATAATAGTCATGGATTTTTGAAGAGCAAATTGTTGCCATAAATCTCCTTTAATTCTTTTGTTACTTGACTATGTGTGAGACCAATTTTTGCTGTAAAAAGAAATAAAATGTATTGTAATTTGAAATTCAGTTATTTATTTTTTTAATATTATCATCAAATATACAGCCGCGGTAATGAAAGACCTTGATGATCTGTTAAATTTCTTAAACTATCAAATAAATAACGACATGATCAAACAATAGAAAAAAGGTCAACTTGAACACTTTCAATATTGAATATGTCATATTTTAACTCATTCGAGATAATCACGTTACATAATTCAAATCGATTAATTTTTTATATAAATTATTATATGCGAACAAATACTTTCGTTTCCTAAAAGTGTCGACACTTATATCGATTCGATGTCATTTAAATTTTTATTTAATTTTTGTGAATAAATAATTTTTTTTTATTAAACCAATTTCAAATTTCAGTGCCGTGCGACTTTAATTTTGAATTCTCCTCTTTTCACAGGCCTTTGGTTATCGCCCTGTTGTTTCGGGTTCGCTTTTGGCGTGAATCTTTTTAAGGGGTCATCGAAGTCGTTGTTAAATCCGATCACTGTCATTCCTTGTATTGGTTTCTTTTTATGCTCTTCGTCATCTAATCCCAAATCTTCATCGTCATCTATTTCATTATTATTAACCAAAGGCTGTGGCATAAAACCATTTCTACCGAAATCTTTTGGATCATAACCATATTGATTAATTAATGAACGAGGCATATTATTATCATCATTATATAAGAAATTTTGAGTTTCCATTGTATTTTGCATTTGTGGCTGATAGAATTGGGTATTATTACCTAATGTTATATTAGGAGGAGGAGGCAAAATTGTAGTATTATTATTCATATAAATATTTGGAGGTGGCGGCAAACCGTTTTCGGTTAACTCTATCGTTGGAGGCATAATTAAGTTCATGTTTTGGGGGGGTGGCGGCAAACCGTTTTCGGTTAGTTCTAACGTCGGAGGTAATAATACGTTTGCCGATTGTTTTCGCGTTCGATTCTCTATTTCATCCATTGTTGGATCATTAAACAAATCTTCTTCTTCTTCATTTGCATCCGCAAATTTGATGGTCTCTGGTGGCGGAATTATTTGAGGTTTACCATATGTAACTTGATCAAAATCATCAGAGAAATTCTTTGTAATAATTTTCTCGACTTTTGATAATTGCGCGAAAATATTTTTCGGCCATTTCATTTGAAGTTTCGGTCCTCTATCGATTAAGTTATGGAAGAAATATTCGATAGTTTCGAATTTACTTGCGCCCATAAAATCGAATTCAAGTTTTGTTATACGTCTATTATCTAATAAAGCGTTCGATAAATCTTTAATTGATTGATCATCTAATAGCAAACCATTAATTGATAAACTTATTAAAGATTTATTTTCTTTAATTGTTTCGATTAATTTTTGAGCTTCTTGTCGAGTTAATGTATTTGCATCACCAGCATTAATAATTAATTCTTTGATTTTTCGTGTTTTCTTTATGAAGTTTAATAAATATTGAAATCCACTCTTTAATTCACGTTGATAACAATCACTCATATTCAGTTTAACTAAATTCGGACATTTGTTAAACCAATTAATTAATCGTTGATCTAATGGATTTGATATCCATTCGAATTCAGTTAATGAAGGATTAATTTCATTACTAATTTTGTCATAAAATATCTTCCAATTGTTCGCATGGAAATGAATGTTAGAGAATGATAAACAATATGACTTATTCTTCGGATTATGTTTGATTAATTGTTGGAAGATTTCTAAGAAAATATCAAATTCCCATTCAACATTACGTAATATAATATGTGTTAATGTTCCGGGTAATTCATCATATTCTTGAAAACTCATTCGTGCATTGTTGGAGGATAAATCTAAATATTCAACTTTCTTAACACTACATTTGTTTAACGCAACTAATGCTGATGCGATTTCGATTCCACATTTTTCTAGTTTTAATGTTTTGACATTGGAACATAATGGAAATAACATCGAACATGAAATACATTCCGTGTTAGACAAATCTAAATACTCTAAATCTCGAAAGTTTTTGACTGTGATTAAGTTCTTAAATAACTTTTTGCTCATCTTTAAATTTAAACATTTGTCAATTTGTAATGTGTTAAGTTTTTGCTCATTAATGATCTTGGAAATACCAATAACACTATTAAGTTCAAGTGGAAAACCTAAAAATCGAAGGGTTCGAATTGATGATGGTGGAGTACGTTGAAATGATGGTGCAATAATGGATAAATCGCCAGTAATTCGCTTGCAAAAACGCATTTCTACAATTGTCGTGTTGCGTTTGAGCACTGTTTGAAGTGCTTGACATAAATCATTATCAACTTCAATATCAAAAACTAAAATGTTACATGTTGGAAGCACAACTAAACAATTGAGAAATTGCTCAAAATGGCCAAAAAAGGATTGGAATTTCGATACATAAAGTTCAGATGGTTTATCTTCAAAATAACACCGAAGTAAATTGGCTTCATTGTGACTAATAGGAATGTTGGATGTAAGACAGATGGATATAAATCGAACCCCTGGATTGCCTTGAATACCTGCCGGTGGTGTATCATTTAATTCAAACATTGGCAGTTCATTTGGAATCATTAAAGTCATAAGGGACTTACGAATTTCACACGCAATTTCAAGAGCGTTTTGATGTTGGATAGAAAACTTATCATTAGGAAAATCAAATAATAACGTATCATTATTAAGAGAAACACCAAATAATTGGAAGTAATCATAACGTTTGATTATCTTGAGCTTCTTGGTAAATTTATGCTTCTTGATTATATATAATGATACATCAGTTGCATAAAGAATCTTTTTGGATTTTTTCTTCTTAGGAACTAGAATAAGAACAGTTTGACAAACAACAGGTTTTTCAACTAATGGATCTATAATTTTGTTGATATGATAGAGAAGGTCTTGATCAAATTCCATTTGAACAATAACACGCTGATTAGAATTTGAATTATGTAAAATTTATAATGCTCTCAAATATGTGTCACTTTTTGTTATCCGGAAATAGGCTTTTCAAAAAGCGATCTGTTCTAAATTTGGTTGTTCGATTTCATATAATGATATAATATAAGAGAAACATCAAAGCATAGAATTTGTTTCTATGTCGATGTTAAAGGTTTTTTAATCATTTTTTTCGTATTTTTTCTCAAATCAGATAATCTTAAATTAATATCAAATATTGACATTTTTTAAGTTTCAAATTTTTTATTGCTTTTATTGAGTATACATTTGGAAAAAGCATATAATATTGTGATTATAAACGAAGCTTTCGTTCTTGAGCTGTAAAAAGACCGTTTACAATAATTGAACTAACCTGTTCAATTCACACACTGTTCGAAAAATGAGCAATGGAACAAAAGCTGTATCAAATTCACCTATGGCATCTCGAAAGTTAAAAATGATGGATTCCCTACAAGAACAACCTCGAGTTATCAAAAAGAAAATACCTATTTCGGTCATGAAAACAATTCCTAAAACACAAAAAAAAGAGAAAAGGCCATATATTGACTCAACACTAGCTAACACAATTCTAGTTTTATTGTTTTCCATATTGTTGTTTTATTTGGCTTATTTCTATTTGGTTTAAATTTGGAATGATCAAAATTTTCATGAAATTAATAAAGTGTACTTGTAGTTTAATACAGTAAGTTCTTATAAATCAGTAATTATTGTTTTTTCTTTAACATAATTTAAGCCAATGTGTTGTAACCATAAAATTATTTTTATTGAAAGAAATACCTTAAATTATGTTTAAATTTGATCTAAATTTCTACCAATGAGAATCTAAAACCAAATATGACTGATTTCACTAATCCTCACATGTAAGATTTAAAGAGTTGTTGTTACTAATTTTTACTTAATTGATTTGTGTGGGATTCTTTCGGTGAGTGACATTTTTAAAATCTATATTTACAAAGCATCTGATTACACACTTTTACGCTAATCTGGGATAATTTATCAAATACCATTTAACAACAAGTAAATGTAATGTAGCTTGGTGGGAAAATAAAGAAATCATTCATTTAAGTGAACATAAATCTCCAATTAAAATTAATTTTTTCGTTTTGTAAAAATGAATAACAAAATTGATATTATTTATATAAATGATATAAGAAATGTAATTTTGCATTCTAATAGATTTTAAAAATGTCACTCACCGAAAGAATCCCACACAAATCAATTAAGTAAAAATTAGTAACAACAACTCTTTAAATCTTACATGTGAGGATTAGTGAAATCAGTTATATTTGGTTTTAGATTCTCATTGGAAGATTAATATAAAATTTTTTATACTGATATCATACGATTAAACATATCAAATGTATTCTGGTGATGACTTTTTTCAATCTTATTTTTAAGTTCGTATAAGAAAATATATAAATGTTAGACTAATTTACCTCAAGTGGAGAACTGACGATAGAGTTTTTTGAATAGTTTATCGAAAAAAAGGAGTTTTATTTTGTTCTGATGATTTTCAACTTCTTTTTTGTTTTGTCAATACAAAGGAAGTCATTTCATGTTGTTCATGTACAAAAGTATAGCGAACTTCCTTTTCCTGGAAGAGTTATAACTTTACCCGGAAATGAACCAGATTCATTGGTTTGTGTTGTTCCAGATAAAACATATGCAAAGCCAAACAAAAACTACAATTCAACAAATATTTTCAAGGGGTTAGAAGGAAAATGTCATCGAATTCTTTTCTTGCCGAATTCATTATTATTCTGTTTCAAGGGCAGATCGAATTTCAATCAAAAAAACATTGGCGATTTTTCTCATTTTGAACTTAAAGATCATTATCTATATCATTATACAAAAGATGGAGATCAATGCGAAGATAATCCCAATATAACATGGAGTTTAAAGGGACGAATCGAGTGTGATCCAACAGTTCCGCTTGGTTCTGTTTCTATATCTTCGTTTTGGAATATATCACTTTGTACAATTGGCGCTTCAATTAAATCACGCGAAGCTTGTGCCATTCCTGAACTAAATTCTCAAGAACACAGAATGATTAAATGCATAAGCAAACAGGTATATGAAAAGGAGAGGCCCAAAAAGTGATCCAGATGAAACTTTCAAAATAAATGTTTTTAAATATTTTTCTTTTTTCTTATTTATTTTTTGACTGATTATAAATCTGAAAAATTTTATATTTTTGAATGTTTTATAGTAACTTTATATTATTTACATTATGTCTTTTATTTATATTCGATGTTTGAATTTTTTGTAATTTAAAAGTTTAAGCTTCAAGTACCTTATTTTTCTAACTTTGATACCACTTATTTATTATATAAAACAAAAAAGCATACACATATAGAAGCTTAATAATAAATTTGTGGAAAATAGCACGTGCAAATGATTGGAAACTTTTAATTCAACGAGCTGAACAATGAACGAATATCGATATCCATTAAAGACAATGATGTTGAAGCCAATATTTTGATAAAAACCTGCGCATTTTTGAGTGGTGTATGTTTTTATGTAATGAGCCAACGCTTGTCGCGTTTCATAGCGCAATGAATTGTTTTAAATATTTCTTCTCGAGTTGGATTCCGATTTAACAAATGTATCACGTAACAATTTTAATGTTACATTTTTGCAGGGGACATTTGAACATAATAAAAATCTATTAAATGCTTCTGCAAGAATGGATTCTATATCAATGTTATTAGTCCAGAATAAACAAAATATTAATGCATGCGATGAAAACGAAGAAACTGCATTACATGTAATCATCTTAATATTAATATAAATTGATGCAATTGTTTGTGAAGCAGCACAATATTAATGTAAATTCAAGAGATAAATTTAATTGATTCATTTTTTTTTGAACTCCACCATCATTTCTCATCACAAGAAGGTTATTCTAAAGCTATAAAAATTATAAACATGAAAGGAGTTTAAAAGTATTTTTATTTTATAAATTTTGAACTCCACTTCGATATGCTACCCAACATAGTCAATCACAATTTGTTAGATTCATTTTAGTTCATGATGATATAGACATTAATTGTAGGAATAATGAAGGATGTACACCATTGCAATTGGCGAATTGTTTAGATATCATAAAAATATTACTGAGTTATGATAGAATAGATGTTAGTTTGTGTAACGATATGGAATTCGTCTTTAAATCATTGGCCTCCTTTACATATGGCCATAACTTTGAAATTACTGAATTGATAAAAGAGCATGGCATGAAAAACGATTCTAATTTATTTATTTTGTAAAATAAAATTTTGCACACAATTAATGAGTCTAATGTATTGTTTTTATAATTACTAAAGACTATAAATGTAATTTATCAGATTTTTTTTTTATGTGATTCAATGAATCAGAATCATAAATCCAAAATATGGATCCAATGGTGCCTCTAATTAAATTCATTAGATCTATTTATTTTTTTCATCAAGATTTTTCAATATATATCAAAATCATGTTAATTCTTTTTGACATATTGATAATATAGTTTTGTACTGCATTTCATTTTTTGCCATTAGAATGTCTTTACATTGTTTGTTTTGTTGCAAATATAATGTTATTAATTTTAACCAATAAAATAGAGTTTTCTTTAAAGAAGAGTCTAATCAAATCCATACAAATTTTGTGTGCATATTCAAAAAGTTCAAGACCACAAATAATCGATTTTTTATGACCACGGATTAACCTGCCAGTCAAAAAGTGTTCGTTTTGAATTGAATATTCCATAAAGCACATGTAAAAAATGACACCATTGAAATCATCATTCAATTTGTTTAACAAAAATAAAATTCGATTTTCTTCCTATCACACGAATTAATTGGAGCATAAAGAATATTTGATTTTATTTATACTTCATACTCCATGGAACCAGTTGGAAATTTCTCAAAATTTGATACTTCTTCCAAAAAAAGAAAAAATAAAAAACGTTGATGTTTATAACTGCCAACAAAAAAACGATTAAATCAGAAATTTTACGTTACCCTAAGGAAATCAGGGAACTTTTTCTTGGTTTAATCGGTCCGAATGCATTGAAAATTTTGATGGTTTTTTTTGTTGTTTTGAAAAGCTTGAAAACATGATTTTAGCAGTATAACACTCATGTTTTCCCTTTATCTTATTCGTTAAAAAGGTTTGCTTGATAGAAAATTTCGATTGCAAGAGAAAAATTGGTACAGCTTAAATTTATTCATTGAAATAAAGAACTCATATGTGTGAATTCATGTATTTCATTTCAAACAGGTTCAGGTATGTGATTCAACAAGTTAGTAATTTCCAAAAATGCTAAAGGATCAATCGGCTGAAATGGTTGATCATAATTGGGTTTTGGATCTTCAGTAGTAATTGTTTGTTTTTCCATGTCTTTTTTAAGTTGTGTATTTGCTGAAAATTTGGTGATTAGTCTTGCACAATAGAAAAAATCTTCTTCTGAGTTCTCATTTAGCCTTAATGACCTTACTTTTCTGATAACAGAATTCCATCTGTTCCTTACGTTGTCTAAAGTTCTGTCCTTTAGGAACTTACAAAGTATTGACCATTTCGATCCATATTCATTATATTTTAAAAATAAGATTCTGTCTTCTTCAGGTGTCCAAGGGGAACGATTTACTGTTGGGGATAGATAAAATTTCCATCTTTCTCTGCATTGTCTCGCTGTTCTTGTTTTCACCAATGAACTAATGAGTTCCCAATTCTTTGTACCATTCTCTTGGACAAGTTGGATAAGTTTCTGATCTTCTTCGTATGTAAAAATTTTCCTTCTTTTCTTGTTTTCGTTGGATGACATACTAAAAAAAAACTGTTTCCGGTTTTCCAGTAAATGCTTTCAAAAAATGAAAATATCTTTTTATTCACAATAAATTATTAAATCAATTTATCTTTTATATACAAGAAATATTATCCTTTATTTGCGTTAAACTTTATAGTTTTGCATCAATTCATGAAACGCAGGAAATGCAATCTGAAGAATTTACAAGAGTCAAATTTGGCTTGAACTTGAATGGACAACTCAAATTCAGTAACTTTTTATATGCTATCGTCACAAATTGAGGGTTTGAGAGACGACGCATTGATTTCGACCTGTTATCAAATTAAATTAAGATTATTCGATAAACTATTGAAATAATTTTATTATAAACGCAAATATCTTGTTATGATAATGCTTTTTTACAAAACATTTTGTTTTAAAGAATTAGCAAATGATATGTAGTTAAAAAAAAATTCTTAATTACATAAATATCTATCAAAAAAAGCTCAATCCAATAATTTTTTGGATGAGAAAAATGTCAGCTTTTCAGAATTCTTGAAATTAAACTGAATGGTCGGAAATTGAATGGGAGTATTGAAAGATTTCAGTTATTTAACTGACAACCGTTTAACCATGGATAAATTTGAAAAAGTTGTAGCCAAATTGTTTGGAAAAAAAAAAAAGGTAATACTCAAAATCTATTAAAAAATTTATCTTTAATTTCAAAATGTAGCAAAAATAAATTAAAGTTAACAAGATGGTTTATAATAATTTGTGGTTTAATATTTAGATGTTGAGATCTCATTGTTTTTTTCTGTGATTAGTAAAAAATGTCAAAGCCATTGTCGTGAACACAAGTCAAAAAGTCAAATTTTCTGTTGTTTTAAAACGATGAAGGCTGAAAGTAGTTAACGATGATTGGGCCAAAGAAACTTAAGGCAACTTCTTATGAAAAATTAATCCTTGGTGGTGGTTGTTATTGCCAACTTGCATTAAAGGTAAAGCCAACAAAAGTTAATGAAATTGTACATGAAATCGCAAAAAAAGCAGTTGGATGTAGAACTTTATTTGATGGACAGAATTATATTTACACTCCTTTAGAATGCCCTGTGTTCAGAATTCCAAATAATTTTCCTTCTCTTGAAGAAGCTCAAATATACGCTTCAACATATTATACTGTCCCTTTATCACAAAGGCTTGCCTCAATTTGTTACAACGATGACACTGTTATTTTACATAATATTCATTCATCATGTGATGGGGGATACTTGAAAATAATTCTGAATTATCTCATAGGCGGTGATGTTCCACCTGGACCTGAACCATACATTCATGAATCAGCTTCAGTTACGTTTAACGAAGTCATAAAATCTGTCAATGGACATCGTGATTATAATACAACCAAAGTTATAGGCACTAATCCTTCAATTCCAACTGATCCAAAAGTCACTGCATATTACTATCCTGTTAATATTGATTTCAGTGATATGTCAACACACTCTAGTGGCTCTCTGCGTGGTCTCACTGATTTACTTTGGAGTTCAATGATATTAACGGTCTCCGCTTCAAACGGAAAATTTTACGACGCAAAAGTGGAAAATGCTGTTGATACCCGGAGAGTTATTAGCAATCCTGGATGGAAGCATGCCAATGAAAACACTGTAATTTGCGTTTATGCTAATGATCTTACTGAAGATTCTTCAATATCAGAAATGTGTGATTCTTTAAGAAAAGACTTTAATAAAAAGATTACTAACAAAGAAGTGATTAAGTCAATCCGTGACTTAATGACTGGATACTCTCGTTCTGTTGATTATGCAACATGCGGAATATCAAATATTGGACCACTCAAAACAGGTGGAGACATTGTTGATGTTACAGTAGGTACATCGTTCGTAAGAAGGCTTCCACCTCCTGGCGGAGTTTATTTCCATACCATTAGTATTGATGATAAAATGTTCAAAGGCAGAATGTACTCAAGCCCATTCACATTTAGTAGAAATGAAACGCGGAAACTGGCTGATGCTATGAGATACTGTCTAACAAAGGTAAAAAAAGATATGAAGATTGGCGATGTGGTTAAAGATCTTCAACAAATGTACGGACTAGGCAAGTATAGAAACTGATTTCAAATATTACTAATAATTATAAAAAAAATTTTTGAATTTAATGAATATTCAATTGAAAGCTATTTTTTAATTTTCCTTATTTACCAACAAAAATCAATTTTGGACTTTGTGTCATCACTTTTATCAGCGGAAATGAATGTTGCGTAAGAAGAAAAGCAAAAAAAATTCAAGTTAAGTTGTTAATTAAAAAAATTCGGGGCGATTCGGGAATCGAACCCGAGACCTCTCGCACCCAAAGCGAGAATCATTCCACTAGACCAATCACCCTTTCGAAAATTTATTTATCAATCGATATAATATATATTGTATGGTATGGGAAAACATGTTTAATGGAAAACATTAAATAAAGTATCTTATAAAATTGCCTGTCTATCGGTGGTGACCGTTTTAATTTTTACTTCAAAGGTCATATAAATGTGTGATAAAAAACTAGAAAATAATCTCAACAAAGATTATCGAGAGATTGATTGAGAGAAATGTCATCGATTCAAGAATTGCACTTAACATAAAATCAAAATACTTTTCACATTACAAAACATCAATAAATAGAATTATGGATACATATTGTAAATATAGAATTGAATTATCTTTTGTTCAAAATTACAATATACTTTCAAAGAATGATTGGGAACTTCATAAGAAATATGTTAAAGAAGGTGTTAATCCAAATGAAATAGCAAAAATAATTCGAAATGATGAAATAGAAAAACTTCAAGAAATATCATCACAAACAAATTTCGATTTTAATCAAACAATTGAACCATCACTTTATGAAAGATGCTCATTTGTTAACAAAGAAAATGTTTCATTAATTGATTTTGCAGCATTTTTTTCTGCAATTAAATGTTTTAAATATTTACTTATGAATGGTGCAAAAGTCAAAAATACAGGTAAATATGCAGTTGCAGGTGGGAATGAAGAAATCATTCATATATGTGAACAAAATCATTCTTCATTTAAAGGTGCATATGAAACAGCAATTCAATTTCATCGAAGTGATGTTTTTCATTATATTTATGAAAACGAATTAGAAATCACTAACGGAGAAAACTTAGAAGAGGTTTGTATTTTCTATCAAAGTTATGAAATTTTAACATTTTTGGTAGAAAAATTTGGTATTACAGAAAAAAATCTGCAATATTTTCTAAATGCAAATAATATATATCTTATGAAACATATTTGTAAAAATAATCTTCCTTATGCTGCTTTATTTAAATTATTGAAATCAGGAGCGTATATTGAACTCATACAATACGCTTTAAAACAAAATAGTGTTAATATTAATGAAAGAATGATTTATTTGTTTTATTTCAAATTTATTTTAATAATTTTTTATTTTAATTTAATATTTGGAAAACATTTAAAATATTTAAAACAGCACTTATGTATGCATCTCAGAAAGGTTACACAGATATAGTGAAATTACTTCTTGAACAAAAAAATATTGATTTTAATGCTCGCGATCTTTATTTGTTTTGCTTGTTATTTTTCTTTCCGTTTTGCTATTTTTAAGGAAAATTTCGTGAAATATTTTTATAATATTTTATTCAGCACTTTTTTTTGCAATAAAAAATAGCCATAATGAAATAGTTAAATTACTTCTTGAACAAAAAAATATTGATTTTAATGCTAAAGATCTTTATTTGTTTTGCGTCGAATTTATTATATTAAAATAATATTTCATTCTAATATTTGGAAATTATTTATATTATTTCAAACACCACTTATATTTGCAATAAAAAATGGCCATAATGAAATAGTTAAATTACTTCTTGAACAAAAAAATATTGATTTTAATGCTCAAGATCTTTATTTGTTTTGCGTCAAATTTATTATATTCAAATAATATTTCATTATAATATTTGGAAATTGTTTAAAATATTTTGGACAGCACTTATGCATGCATCTGAAAAAGGTTACAGAGAAATAATAAAAAGCCTTATTGAAAAAAAAGGTATTGATATCACTAAAAATTATTTTTATGGTTTAATGTTCCGAAATAATATTTGGGAATCATTCAATTTATTTCGTCGAGTAATTATGAGATCAATTTATTATGGATATCCTGAAATTTTTAAAATTCTAGTTGAGAAAGAAGAAACTGAAAAGAATAAAAAAGAAATTTATTTTAATAATCTGATATTTCAGCATAAAATTTAGAATTAAATTGAATAATTTAGTGAAGAATTTAAATTAGCAATTAACAAAGGAAATGCTGAAATCGTTAAATATCTTCTAGAATCGAAAAGTATTAAAAATACAAAATTTGTTTTTAAATTTTATTGATAATTTATTTAAGGATTTTAATATTTCTAAATTCTATTTGAAACAGCACTTTTGATAGCTTCCCAAAAAGGTTATACAGAAATAGTTAAATTACTTCTCGAACAAGAAGGAATTGATATTACTACTAAAGATATTAATTTATAATTTTTAAGAATTATTTAAGTAACTTAATCTTCCAAAATAATATTTGAAAATTATTTAAATTATTTAATACAACACTTATTTTAGCTTCAAAAAATGGTCATACAGAAATAGTTAAATTACTTCTTGAACAAGAAGGGATTGATCCTAATGCTAAAAATATTTAATTGTTTTATTTAAATTTTATTTTAAAAATTTTGGATTTCAAAATAATATTTGGAAATTATTTAAATTATTTCGAACAGCTTTCTTTATTGCATGTTTATATGGACATATTGAAATAGTTAAATTACTTCTTAAACAAGAAGGAAATGATATCAATCTTAAAGATATTTAAAAATTTTATTTGTTATTTGTTTTAAAGATTTAATGTTTTTAGAATTTTTTTGGAATTTCATAATGTTTTATAAAACACCACTTATTTGTGCATCTCAATATTGTTATGTTGAAATAGTTAAATTACTTCTTGAACAAGAAGGAATTGATATGAATGCCAAAGATATTTTTTTATTATATTTAATATTTATTTGCATAATTTGATGTTTTGAAATAAAATTTAAAAATTATTTTTATTATTTCAAACAGCATTTATGGTCGCACTTCATTATGAATATACTGAAATTCTAAAATTATTTCTAAAATATGAAGGAGTTGACATGAATACTAAAAATGTATTTTTATTTTATTCAGTGTAAATTTGAATAATTTAAAAATTCTTTAATTTATTTAGTGATTTTATTTTTGCTGCTGAAAAAGGTTTTATAGAGATGATCAAATTTTTACTAAATAAATCTAAAAACGAAATTTATGTATCAGATGTTTTTTTTAGATATTATTAAATCCAGCACTAATGTTATCATCTTATAATGGTCATTCAGAAATAGTTAAACTACTTCTCAAACAAAAAGACATTAACATTAATGTTAAAGATGTCTATTTTTTATATTTGAAATTTATTTTAATAATTTTATATTTCAAAATAATATTTGGAATTGATTTAAATTATATGAAACAGCACTTATGAAAGCATCTTATAATGGTTATCTAGAAACAGTTAAATTACTTCTTGAACAAGAAGGAATTGATATTAATGCCAAAGATATTTATGTGTTTTATTTAATATTTATTTTAATAATTTAATATTTCAAAATAATATTTAGAAATTATTTAAGTTATTTAAGACAGCACTTATGTATGCATCTAGAAATGGTCATACAGAAATAGTTCAATTACTTCTTGACCAAAAAGGAATTGATATTAATGTTAAAGATGTCTATTTTTTATATTTGAAATTTATTTTAATAATTTTATATTTCAAAATAATATTTGGAATTGATTTAAATTATATGAAACAGCACTTATGAAAGCATCTTATAATGGTTATCTAGAAACAGTTAAATTACTTCTTGAACAAGAAGGAATTGATATTAATGCCAAAGATATTTATGTGTTTTATTTAATATTTATTTTAATAATTTAATATTTCAAAATAAAATTAGGAATTTATTTAGATTATTTGCAACAGCGCTTATTGGAGCAACACAACATAATTGTATAGAAACAGTTGAATTGCTTCTTGAGCAAAAAGGAATAGATATTAATGCCAAAGATATTTATATTAAATTTTTAATGAATGCTTTAATAATTTAATATTTGATTATATTTTTTGGAATTTCATGATAATTTTTAAAACAGCACTTGATTATGCGAAATACAAAGGTTACACAAAAATAGTTGAATTACTCCTTAGCAAAGAAGGAATTGTTAAGACCACATAGATATTTTTATTCAATAAGAGCTTTAATAACTTGAAATCTCAAACTTTTACTCATGTTATTGCTAAAGGAGCAACACTCCATGAATACTAAGGAGGTTTCGATGATGATATGTTTTAATTGGTACGTTAAACAGGAATTCGAAATGAAATCAACTTTAACGTTTTTTTTTTCATAAATAACCGTCGATAGAATTTAACGTCTTCCGTTAGATTGGATGGAAGAAGAAAAACCTGCCTCAGATTACAAGATATTTGTAAATAATTGTGATAGTTACATCGGCTCTGCCGTTTCTAATTTTCTTTCTTTAGCTGGTTTCACTGTTTTTGGATATGGAAAATCGGCGCCAAATCCCAATATCCATCTTGTTTCTTCTCGCAAAGAAGGTATACTCTCAACTATGCTTTCAGTTTTTGATATGGTTGAAGACACTAAATCTGTTGAAGAAGCCCTTGATATTGTCAACTCCAATCCATTACATCATAAAATCTCGCTTGTAATATTTTCAACATTACTAACCTGGGGAGGTCGTGTTAAAAAAGAGAAAAACAATGAAGAAGAAGAAGAGAGTCATGAAAATGAGGAAGAAAATGATGAACCTAATCCTGAAGACTACATTCTTGAAGAAGGTTATCTCACTCGCATTCCGCACAAAGCTGCCAAAAAACAATATCTTCTTGAATCAAGGGCACTTCAAGTCAATGAAGAAATTGATAGACTTAAAGTTTATATATTTGGTGTTGGTTTACTATATGGGTATGGAGAACATATTTTCTTCCCATTTTTCAAGGATCTTTGGGAGAATAAAACTGATTATTTCCCATCTTCTAAATCACACATTTCTTGTATCCACGTAGGAAACCTTGGAGTAGCTGTTAAACACATTCTACTTACTTCACAAGATGATACCGAAGATGAAGAAAATTTACACTCTCCTTATTTTATACTTTCAGAACAAAATTGTCCAACTCTCAAACAAATTGCAAAAGCTTTCAGTAATATTCTTGCAGATGGAAAAACTTGTGATTTTAACGAAGATATTCCTGAGCTACAAAAGTTAATTTTAACTGTTGATCTTCCATCTGAATCAACATTTTTGAATGATGTTGAACCAGATGATTTATTTTGTGGAGATGGAATTATATCATGTGCTGCTAAAGTTGTTGATGAATTTCGTGAAAAGTATAATCTTACGCCTCTTAAAGTTCTTGTAATTGGACCTCCTGCATCAGGATTTGTCAAAGTTGGTCAAACGATAGCCGATCATATTGGGGCACCCCTAATTGATACGTTAGGAATTGTTTATGATGTTCAAAAAGAAGATTCCGAATTTGGACATGAAATCAAATCAATCGTTGAAGAGAATGAAGGTATCATCAGTAACGAGGTCATATGTGACGTGGTACATCGGAGAATGGCAGAAAGAGATTGTAGAAATCATGGTTGGGTTATATGTGGTTTTGCAGATAACATAGAAAAAGCAGGCGAATTGTTCGACGAAGGAGAAGAAGAACAAGCAAGTCCTTATTTCGAACATATACCAACCCATGTAATTGTATTAGATGCACGGGATAAAGAACTTGAAGAAATTGCTGCTCAAACTAGTGACGATTACAAGAGCTTTCAAAAAGAACTTAGAAGGTATCGGAAAGATAATGATGGTGATGATAACATATTCGAATTTTTTGATGATCGTGCAATTCCATCTTTAATTTGCGATGCTCTTGGAGAAACCAATGACATCATTTTTGATTTTATTGGTCCAAAAAGAGATTTCGGAAGGCCACAGGAGGAAGTCGATGCCGAAATTGCCGAAAGAGAACGTTTGAAGAAAGTTAAAGAAAACGAACAAAAGCAACAACGCAAAGAACAACTTAAAGAAGAAACAGAGAAATGGAAGCAAGGCGATGCAATTCATCAGGTTTGTGTTTCGCGACTTGAAACAGTCGATTCAAATTTCTTATCCGAAAAAGCGAAAGATTTGGAAAATTATATCGAAGAAGAAATTATGCAGCACATAATAAAAGGACTAATTGAGGTAGGTAAAAAGATGCCTGATGACCCAATTGATGCATTAGCAAAATTTCTTTTTGCGGAACATAGAAAAGTTCAAAACTCAAACAAATGAAATAAAAATTATAGTAGAAATCACTATTTTCAAATTTGTTTTTCTAGAACAACAATTTTTCCAAGTCGGAAATTTGATAACTTGTATTATGTCATTTTTTTTTTGTTACAAGGTAATTATGTCATCAGTTTTTGGATTGTTTTTGCTTGTGAATTGATTAGTCACCGTTGAAAATTATTCCAAAACTTGATTTATTTTTATCAACTGCACGACTTATGCTGGTCATAAGCAAAACTATGAAAACTAGTACTATATTCAATGAAAAATTCAAAATAAAAAATGAAAAATTGATTTCAATCATGTTTTTGAATTTTTGTATACTTTGTTTCACTAATAATAAAATTGTTATATTGCGGAATCTCTTTATCGAATTTTAATTAATTGATGAAAATATTATTAACATTATATATGATATTTATTTATTCAAAACGAGTAAAAATATTTTTCGCAAAGCTTGAGTTTTCCCAGCTCTGAGCTTGATCATAAAATTACAACAAAATTTAAAAACGAGTATTTCATATAAAATTTTATAATCATTTTTCTAAATTACACTCATCAAATTTATACCAACAACTTTAAATACTACTGTACTTCAGCGATTCTTGTATTAATTTAATTTTTGGTATGGGAAAAAGTGCATTTCCCCAAAAAATGTACCCCACAACAGTCTAGCTCATATAATAACACGTACTCTCACCATCAATAGAACTCAATGTATGGTTACGAGACACCTAAATGCCTTGGTTCAGCACCGAGTAAATTTCACTCAAAAAGTCAAAAAAGTGAAAATTAGCGCAACGCCTTATTTTTTAGAGAAGAGTGCATTTTCCTTTCTTTTTCTCTTTTTTACCTTTTTTGACAGTGTTTTCGGCTGGAGCAGGAGAACTTTGCTCACGGATTTTTCTTACGAGTGCAGTGAAAGCATTTTCGATATTAATATTAGCAAGGGCGGACGTTTCGTAGAAAGTTGCACCAAGCTTTTGAGCAAGTTCTTCACCCTCGGTTTTGCTAACGACGCGTTTATCTTCAAGATCGCATTTGTTACCACAAAGAACAACTGGGACATTTGATGTTCCCTTTGTCCTTGAGAGGTCACGGTAAAATGCCTCTGCTTCTTCGAATGAAGCACGGTCATCAATCGCATAAACGATGATAAATCCTTTACCTTGTCTCATGTATGATGTTCTCATGGGTGCAAAATCATCTTGACCAGCAGTATCAAGAATATCAAGTTGAACGTTTTCATTATCGACAAGTAAAACACGTTTATAGGAATCTTCAATTGTTGGATCATAATCAGTAATAAAGTAACCTTGGACAAATTGGATTGTAAGAGCAGATTTACCAACGGCACCAGCACCAAAAACAACAACTTTGCAGTCGGTCATTTACAAAATGATTAAACCATCATGACGGTTTATGTGAATTTGGTGGTTGTAAACCGAAACAATGGTTTCTGACAACGTTAAAGATAACCGATGAGATGATGATTTTGGTAAAAAAAATCAAAAATTTAAGAATACTAATTAAAAAGGAGTTAAAATTTTGTTTGCTATTTAATGTTTTTTATTTATGATTTTTTAGAAAGGTATAAACAATAAGGTTTAGTGACCGTTAACATGTTCATTGGAGGGGCGACAATTGTATTCTGAAACAAAAAGGATAATTGGGACCCATCCGAATAAACTACTCAATTATTTACTGTCACTTTTTATTTGCAGATTATTATAAAAAATTAGTGCACTAAAACATGATAAATATGATAAATATATAATTGTGTAAATGAATTTGTTGAATATATAATTGTATAAATAAATTCGTTGAATATATAATTGTGTAAATAAATTGTTGTAAAAATATCATTCAAAAAAAGCTAAAGCTAAAACTCATTTTTTTAGGACCTTTTATCTCGTCCAACGTCCACCATCACGTCCATACAATTATACTTATAAAAATAACATAAATCATCATGTTTTCTGCAATATTGATTTTTACATAAATTATACAAAAATAATCAACAGTGTTATTTAGCCTACGGGGTAATAGTTTTTGCAAAATTTACATATCAAATTTCACGTGTTTATTATTATCAATTACTTTTTTATTTTCAACATTATTTTTAATATCATTTTCTAAAATCTTCAATTGAAGATATCAAAACACTCATTTGAATCATCTATTCTAGATTTGATTTTATTGCATTTTACTGTTAGTTTATATTTGATACATTTGATTATTTCATTCTTAGCATTCATAAACTTATTATTAACTTCAGATAATGATATATTAGTAAGTTTCTTTTCTGATATTTTTGCTAGCAAGCATATTATTAATAAATTTGGAATCCAAAAAATTCAATATATTAAGTTTATCATCGTAAAACTTTCCATTAACGAAAATAATACATTGTTTGATAGGTTTTATAGTTCTTTTATCTATTTCCGTAAATATAAAATGATAATATTTAAAATTAACAACTTTACATTTATCATTATATTCAGATATAATATACTCTTCAAATGACTCCATATTTATATAAGTAAAATAATATAAAAAGTTTCTTAGAAACTCCGGATCATGAAATAATTCTTATATATAAACAAGGTATTCTATTTTTACTTAAAAATTATTTGGTAAAGTTAAGGTAATCCTTCTAACTTTTATCCATATATTGAATCTGGTGTGTAGATCTTTGATTTTACTATATTCATTCCACATCTGAACAACATTAAAACAACTAGCAGGAATCTCTTTTATTAATTCATAGTAATATTCTCTAGAAATACCTGGAAATAATATTATATCATTTAATGTTCTTTTTATATCTTTATATATAAATTTTACAGTTTGAACACATATTATAACATTAATATTTAAATTTCTTAATTTTTTGAGTGATCTCGAGAGATCAGTTTTATTAGATCTCAACAAAGTATGAGATGCAAAATCATCTAAAATTAAAAACATGAATGAAAATATGTTTTCCAATTATATTTAATTAATTTCAATGATATATATTTTAATAATTTTTCATTATCAGTCTCACCGGAGACTCGAAACTTACTATGTTCGTTATTAAGGTGATGTTTATTTAAAATTCTTGTTAACTCTTCATCGATTTCTTTATAATTACTGTTAATATATTTTGTAATGAAATTATTTACGTTTCAAAACAAGTTCCATATATTTATTTGAATGATCTAATAAATGAACATCTTCCATAGCTACAAGTTTACTTTTTTTAATTAATATTTTATAATTATTTACTGTTTCATCAAATTTATTCCTGGTAAAACATATTACAATTAATTCAGAATGAGGTTCATTAAATAAGACTTCTTGATATGCAGATAATTTTAAATAAGTATAAGATTTACCTGATCCCAGAGGAGCTTTTATAAAAGCACATATGCCATTCTGGGATAGAGGGTATTTTTCATACATAGGTGTAATTAGAGCATTATCTAATACTTCTTCATTCATTTTACTTATTTTATTGAAGTTTTCATCAATTTATTTGAATTTACTATCTATATTATAGGATTTGATAATATTTAATTAATAATTCATAAATATAAAAGTTATTATTTTATATTAAACCTTCAGCACGTTTCCACTTATCGAAATAAATTTTCCCAGTTATATCTCTCGCTAGAAATATTTTATATCTACCATGATCAGTTAAATTTTGAATTCTTATTGTAGCACCATTATCATAATAAAATTCATCTTTTGATGGTGAATAACTATATCCTTCAAACTCAATCCCGTTATATTATTCAAAGGGCACCCAATCATTAGGCAGCTCATCAACGTAATGATATATCATTATTTAATGAATTTATGTCTATGTGATTTATATCATATTTATTAATAGGATCCGAGTTTGATATGAATTGTATAGCAATAAGCCTATGCTTTATATATTTATTTCCTACTGATTCTACTAAAATTTCATATTTATTATTTTCATTATCATAACTAGCAGGTAATGGTAGTATTTGATCATATAACCTGATAATTGTAATATACAGTTAGAGATTTAAATGTGTCCCAGGAATCGAGTGGTCCCATACGTTAAAATAGGTTAATAAATAATCTTTAATAAAACCTCATTCTTATCAATGTCAACATTAACACCAGCAATGTCACTAGATGAAATTAAACAAAAATTAGATACTATTGGTATTTCTTAAGAATTTACTCGATCATTATTAAGAAATCCTGACTTTATGAACTTAGAATATGAAAATCATCAGCTTTGTTTTTTCTACGAATATGCATCTGAATTCGATGATGTTACTTTCACTTTTAATCAACTAGCATTCGTCTTTAATATGTGCCGTAAAACGGTATCTAGAAGTATCTCAAATGGTCCACAAGATCCAAAACCTTTAGGTCGACATAGAGCATTGAATGAAGATAAAGAAGAAATAATTGATTCATCTAATGAAGGTCATGCAATGACCCAAAGGCAGTTATAATCTCATAATCAAATTTTTCAATATTTTTTCCCATGGTCACTTTTTATTATTTCAATCAGCAACGATCACATTTCTGTCAAAAGTAGATGTAAATACCTGAAACTCGCATTGATGTATTTTAAACAATTTTCTTATATTTATGATAATAATTTAATGATTGATACAAAAGGCACTATAATTAGCTTATTGAAATTTTTAAAATCTGAGCAAGGAAACATTTCTTTAAATAGACTTAGCTCAAATCCTTTAGAACATTCTTTTGGTGTTTTAAGAATGAAAGCTCGAAACCATGATTCTATATGTAAATTCATTAATGACATTAAAAGGGTCAACTTCATCAGGTTACATAAAAGTGAGTACATAAAAACAGTGATCAGACACAGAATTAATGATTTTGGTAAAATTATCGAACTTTATGTCACTTTTTATGATTAAAATTTAAATGGTTCATTATAATCAATTGTAAGGTTAATATATTTCAATGTGAAGGATCCACTTCTTGAATCTGTCATGAATGAAATCAGGAAAATTTATGAAAAATAACAAAATAATAATAATGATACTATATGTAGCACAAAAGACATTACGTTGAATCCGACTTCTCAATCTAATATACGAGGAAGACAAGAAATGAATCAGCCTGGAAGAAAATATTGTGCTTGGACAAAAACTCGAAGATTTAAACGACGACTTTGGTGGTGATTTCAATAAATTGATGAAATATTTTCCTGATCGCTCTCCAGAGTCAATAAAATAGAAAATAATATGAATGAACGTTAAGTAAAATTCTTAACTTTACTTCTCATTTTTTTGTAAAAATAATGTATAGGAACCACTCTGGTTGTCCGTTTAGCGTTGAGAAATTGTCCACTTTTTTGGTAAAAATTTCGATCGTTTTACTGGCGTTGAAGTTGTCCGTTGGACACTATAAATTGTTCCACTTTTTAACGTTATTTAGACGTTTCCTGCCATAACATTAATTTGTATTCATCGGTCATTATTAAAAATTGTCCACTTTAAACCGTCGGAGACTATAATATGTCATATTACTTCAATAAATGTCCTGTACGGAAATTTTCAAAAATCATTCGATTTCTGAGTAAATCATTTAAAAAGTGCGAATTGAACAGATTTTCATCCACGTCGTGAAATATTTGGATATATCGTCTAAACAATTAAACATTCAGACCATTTTTAAGTACACCAGCTGTAGGGAACTGCTCAAGAATCATTTAATTTCTGAGTAAACTATTCATTTTACCGCATACTTGCACTTCGGTTGTGATCGTTTGCTATCGAAAAAACCAGGCTTGGCCACCGCTCGCAATTACTAAAAAAAAATTGTTGTTGAGTGTTTTACTCAATTTGCCCCATATGGAATAAATGGATTGACGACTCCATCGACTTTCCATGTTGGAGATATTGTAAGATCCCATTTAACGCCATAGAAATACCTTTGATGAGGTGTTACGTCTCCCTATCATTGACGGTTTTTTGGGGCAGTCCACAATGAGTTGTGTTGTTGTAAACATGTATCCAATTTCTAAGTTCTCCAATATTATTGCATTTTCTGCTGTACTCCAAAATCTTTCACATTTCCCATTTTGCTGTGGGTTTTTGACTTCTGATAAAACTTGTTTGATTTCATTATCTTCGAGGAATTTCTTAAAATCTCCTTTGAATTCCTGACCATTATCGGTCCACACATAAAATAAACGGTTGCCACAGAATTGAATTATCAATTCGAGGCACTTTTTTGTAGTTGCTGATAATTTGTTGGAGATTGCGTCACAATATACAACGTAACGAGAATAATCATCTATGAAAGATATTAAATATTCTCCGTTATGATTATAATAATCAGTTCGCCAAATTAAATCTGAATTTGATGCTTCATATCGGCAACGATAGGGTTCTTCGGACTTTAACGGTCACGTGTACGATAAGGCGTTGTTATCCTTCATTACGTCGTATATCATATGGTGTGTTGTAATTTCTTGGCACATAGGAACACTTTCTGATTTGGAAATTATTTGGTAGAATGTTATGTTAACGCCAGTTTTGTATATTCTTTGTATTTCGATGATATTATTTTTGAGTATATGGCGTAAATCTACTTTTTGTTTTCCTCTGGTAATAAGTAGATCAAGACCGTTATCGTCGATCGCCCTTCTAACAGTTCCTGGATGTACTTTTTTCGTTACCACTATTCGAGTAAAAGGTTTTCTTCTATTTATGATAACTCTGGCATTGTTGTTTTCCTTTGCTGAATTGCCTTGACAGTAGCTTCTAGCCAAAAAGGGCAAATTTCGATCTTTTTCCTTCCTTGCAAGCTCGAAAATTTGAGTTCAATAGTTTACTCAAAAATTGAATGATTTTTGAGAATTTCCGTACACAACATATAACTTTAATAAAAATTTATCGAAAAAATTAATATTTTGATTATCATCAAAAACCTTCTGAGTTAATAACTTCATATTATTTTTTATGCAAACTGGAAAAAAAATCCGGTACTCATTAGTCAAAACGACCTGGAGCAATTCTTTCATATCTCGAGAAATACGATCCTAAGTTTCAAGCCTTTTAATAAGATTATTAAAATACAAATCATTCTTGTTTCATTATTTCTTATTTCCAAGCGATTCTTGTTGTAGAAGAAATGATGAACTCAATTAAATCACATAGTAATGAAAATTCAAACATACTAGTTATAGAAATCATTGATCAAATGGAAAGTACTAAATATTATAATTTTATTATACGACTGAAGAATTTTATTATACGACTGAAGAATTTTATTCATAAATGGGACGTCTGGATGAATTCTTTTCTTCCATTCGATGATGGCAATTTTCTTGTTCAACAAGATGTTCATATTCCATCAATATCTTATAAATTCATTAGCAGAGAAAACGAATAATAATTTTGTTATAGTTTTGCAAAGACTATGGAAAGTGATGTGTAATATTAGTACTGTCCTACAACCGTGGGAAATTTGAATGGGTAGTATTAAAAAAGTGGAGACTCCATTCAATCATAATGGAGAATTTGAATAAGGTGTAATTTGCATTCGAAAATTGGCTCTCAATTTGTTCTCTGAAGAAAAATATTTCAATTCAATTTTATTTTGAATGATTCACGATCAAGAATTAAGATATTGTGAAATATTTAATCATCTCTGTATTACAACACAAATTTCATATCAATGTTACATAAAAATTCATTTTTGATTTAATTAATATTTTATAAATTGATCAATAATATCAATTGCTTCGCATCTAAATTCTTATGAATTGTTATGTTCTACATATTAATTATGTTTTATTAATTTTAAATTGTATAAAATTCAATCTCTACGACGATCAGAGCAATTAAAATAATATATATATATATATATATGATGTTTTGTGGAGGTTGGATGAAAATAATTAAATCAATTGCTCAATGAAATAATAATGTAAACATTGATTTGTAAACTTTTTGAATCTAATTAATCATATGAGCTCCATTTCTGAAATTAGAATAAGTATGAATTCATTTTTAACTAAACCAAATGTTCACTATGTATTATCTATATCAAATGAAAGTCGTTCTAATTATATATTTGCCAAATTATATTTGAATGATTTGAGCAAATGTTGGTACATAAAATGATGAAAAGAAACACATATAGGTGAGAATAAACATATTTAAATCAAAATAAATAAAAATAAATGAGAATTAGCAGATATAAGTGAGAATTAACATAAAACAAGTAGAATCATAAAGCAAGATAATGAAATATTACGACATTCATTCGATACCATCTTTGCCAAATTTTATTTTTGTTCGAATAATTATAATAAAAAAAAAAATGGCGATAATTGTAAATTATTCAAAATGAAATTGAATGAAAATATTTTTTTAAGAAAACAAATTGAGAGTCAAATTTTGAATGCATATTTCACCTTATTCAAATTCTACATTATGATTAAATGGGACCACGACTTTTTGAATGCCACCTATTCAAATTTACCACGGTTGTAGGTAAGTACCAGAATAAATCATACATTAAAAACTTTATGTCATATTTGTCAATGTGATAGCAAAAAAATGTATATATCGAAATTAATAATGCCGATTTTGAAAATGCTGCTAACCCGAAGGGTATGAATGAAATGAATAATGATATACCAATAATATGTAGAAATTTGTATCGTTGAAAAAAAACAATATCAACATATATTTTTATTGTAATTTTGTTGTCTTTGACCAACCTCCGGTGCCGGAGTGTTGCTGTGTGTGTACTTTTAGTTTAACTAAATATTTCTAATCATATAAAATTTTTTTAGTATTAACTGACTGTCTTTGGTTGAACTGCATGTTTCTAGTTAACTAGCTGAACATTGCAACAACATGAAATTGAATGCTCATTTCCTGATAATATTTAAATATCTCGCATCAATATACTAGGTAAATTCTGCACCAAAGTTTCTTTTTAATAACACGTTTAGCATTTGTCTTGGTTGTCAATTCTTCCATGGTTTCCAAAACCCAACTAATTGGTCTGTACTGTTCGGAAACAAATTCTCTAAAATAATCTGCAATTGGAATCGAAATGATCCTTCTTTCATACTAGTCAATTGTTTTTCCTCCGATATCAATTCTTCTCGTTCATCACCAAATGCCCATTATTCTACTTCTTCATCATGTTTTCTCAGAAATGTATTGGCTTCTTCTATTATCAAAATTGTTGTAAGATTCATTCGTGTTTTATCATATTTAGTTTAGAATCAGTGAATTGATAAATGTCTAACTTTTTTTACAAAATTTGAATCTATAGTGCATCGTAATACACCATCAAAGTTAGTGATATAGGATGGGGGTAAATAAAAAGTGATATTTGGGAGATATCAAGATAAAAGTCAGAGAAGATATTTGGGAATTACAGTTTCCACAATTATTCATCAACAATATAAGATGATGACAATTGCTCATACACCAATGGTTGAAATACATTGTAAGTCAGAAGTTATTCGTAATTATTATATTAAAATATTGTTATTCTATGAAATAAATAATAAAATACGATGCGCAGTTACAGATTATGGTGGCGCAGTTCCTGGAGCTTTTGCAGATGAACTTCAACGAATAGATATATTTCCAGTTATTGAAAGATTTCCATGTATATGCCATATCGTTAATTCGAATGTCAAAGAATTTACATATTACTTCAAGAAGTTATAAATGTATTTAATACTCCATGCTTTATAGTCTTTTTGATGAGAAAGGGTGTACAAAAAAATCACATCTCGAATACAGTGAGATAAGATGATATGTACAAGTGAATTAGTGAACATTAAGCTTGATTATTTTTAATATTTTGATAATATACATATATTAATATTTGAACATAGTTTTGCTCTAATTTATCATTACTCTTTTATAGTCTACATTAAAATTTCCCTGAATATCACGAAAATTTTCATGGAAATGATCATTTTTATTATTTTATCATTACATTTATATTTCTATTCATTTTGATTATTTTATGTTATTTATGTTATTTATTATTTAGATCATATTCACGAAAATCAAACTATTATTTGACATTCACAATAATCTAACTTATCAATTTTGACTTAAAAAATGTAATATTTCAATGAAATAAATTAATTTTCAAATATGATTTGTATATAAATTGTTTTTTGAAATTAATTTTCGAAATTTGATAACGAAAACTAATTCTTTTTAACTTCAAAAATGTAACATTTTAATGTGATAATATTGCTTTAAAGAAGTGTATATTCGCACTTCTTTCTTTGTTTTGAAATAAAGTTATCCAACATATCTTCATGATGAAAATGGCAAACTTTCAATTCAATTTTAAAACTTTTTCGAATTGATTTATGTCATCGCCACTTTTTCAAAGTATGAGAGTATATAAAATTAAAATTGACTGTGGTAAGAGAAAAAGCGCCTGACTTCACTTCCTCCACTTTTTGAATGATTTCATAGAATAAATTCTATTCGTAAATAGAAAAAAATATCATACGAACTTTTTGAATTGCATTTACGACAGGGGGCCCCGAAATGATCGCCGATACCACTTTTTGAGGGCACTCAAAAAGTGGTATCGGCCCGTCCGTGCCTGTGAACGACTATTAATCCTGCTTGTAGTCGCAACTTTTTAATGATACTAAGCGAATATATTATATGTGTGCATTGAAATTTAAAAATTGAATGGTTTACAAAACATGCCGATACCACTTTTTGAATGTTTTATTCAAAAAGTGGTATCGGCATATATTGATAATAGAAGAAAAAATACCAATATATTAATATATAGTAGCACAAGCTAGCTGGATGCATCCAGTTCGATTAAGCACATGAAAATTAAGCAATCGTTGTTCATATCAGTACTAGGCTTATATAATATAAGTAAACATAAAAAATAATAAAAATCAAATGAGATGGAATTATTTAATCATTTCAATGCAAGCATCAGTTTGACCTGTATACCTATCCATTGTGCGCCATGCTTCATAGGGTGTTAAGGATTGGTGAGTGAGTTTTTCTCAAACTTCGATGCGTCCAAAAATAATTATATTCATGAATTATGCTATTAATCTTAGGAATGCTCCATGCAACATTTGGTCCTTTGGCACGTTCAATCGTCAACCAAAAACGTTCTATCTTACCATTCTCCTCTGGAGTATAGGGGTGAGTACGGTAATCTTCAATACCATAAAGCTGGAGTATAAATTGAAATGGATTGCCGGTAAATTCTCCCCATTATCAATAGTCAGCATTTTTAGGTCGATGTACAACAGAACCTAGAGCTTTAATAAGCGCCGTGGCACAAGCTTCAGAAGTCTTACTTGATAGGACTTCATAATAGATCAGGAAGCGAGAACGATCATCAATGAATCCAAGGAGATAAAATTGTTCTCCTTCAATGGTAACATAGTGAATATCTGCATGCCATAACTGATTAGCATATTTTGCAACGAAAAGACGGAGATGTTCTTTGGGGGAGCTTTTCAGGTTTCTTGTAACAAAGCAGTTTCTGTTCAGTAAATATCTTCCTAACTGACCACTCAGTAGTTGCAATGTTATGTCGCTTAGCAGACTCAGCAGTTCGTTGGTAGCCAACATGGTATTTGTCTTTGTAGTCGAGGCAAAAATTAACTTCCTCTTTGATTTCCTTTGACGGTCTCCCTCGGCTAGGAATTGCTATCCCCTCGAGTTTGCAAATTGCATGGATCTTCTCTCGACTGATATGGAATATTTTCCGTGTATCTTCGACTCCATTGTCATTAATTGATTGACGGAATGCTTGGATATCGATGCCATTTCTCGGATCGTCGTTACTTGAGTTCTTCTTCATTGTAAAATAAACCATTGAAAAAGTGGAAACGATACAATGGGGCACCCCCTCATATAAACAACAAGAAAGTGACGGAATAAACTTTTGAATTATCATATACAAACAATTTTATGAGTTCCATCAAAAAGTGAAGGGAATCAAAAATTCAGTACAAAGTTCACTTTTTGATAAATCTCATATGAAATTTTCTTTTACTCGTTGTAAAATCCACTTTTTGAATCATCTCATACAAACAATTCTATGAGTTCATTCAAAAAGTGGAGAAAGTGAAGTCAGGCGCTTTATCTCTTGCAACATAAAATTAAAATTGACCAATTTTCAATTTTAATTTACCACTTTTTTCAACAACCGTAAATTGAAATTGGTCAACATTGCCCAAGCTTACCTAATATAATTCAAAATAATTATATGTTAAAGTGGTTGCTGCATCTTCATTTTACGCATATTGATCAATTGATTATTAAAAATAAAATTCTTTATGCTATTTCAATCCTTTCTACATAACATTATGAAATGCATTTTATGAAAGTAGGTTTGACCCTCTCAATCCCTATGGAGGGACATGTCCCTCGCAACCCCTTCTTGCCCCAGTGAACAGAGAACATCCCTAGGGACATTATGAACTAGCTATATAAAAATGAATGAGAATGTTGACGAGGAAATAACTATGATGGTGAAATGAAACACATATGGATTATCATTAGAAGTCATTAAAAGTGAAGCAATATTATTTAAAAATTTAATATAATGAGCGTTAATGAATATGTTGTGAACAAATTTTTCTTGCTGTTCAGAAAGTAGGATCGGTATTTCCACTTTCCAAAAACTTCTGATTAGGCACCTCAAAACAAAAAGTTAATGGCGTAAACATATCAAAAAGTTTATGATATAAATATCACAAAAAGTCGTACTGGTGGATGCCTTGGGCTCAGGCATAGTATCATTGGATATCCCATGATAATTGAGTGCCTGATAAAACAATTTGAATGGTATTTGGCGAGACAAGCCATTACAGCTTGCATACATGCACCAGCAATAGTAATTTGAACTTTTGAGGTCATATATAGGGTGGTCCAAAAGTCTTTACATCCCACTTTTTATCGATAACTATGAGATATTTTAATAAAACTTTATATTATATAATAGTATTAAATGTGTAGAATATTTTATCTTTATGAATATTTTTACTTATGTAAATGTATAATGAGTTATTCGAAGATGTCAAATGTTTTACAGAAATGTTCATTACATTTTAATAATAAATGAGGTATTCTGAAATGAGAAATTTGAGAATGAGAGATATTTAAGTCGGAAATGATGGAATTTTCTCATTAATTTCTAAATCAAAAAACGATCCTTTAGGTAAAGGAACTCAATGTTTCATTTCTAAGAATGAACAACCACATAATCCATACTTTTGATTTGATTTACTCATTTCAATGATAAAATTCGATAATGAAGATGTACTTTTCAATTAATCTCTCCAGAGTTTTTCACAGAAAATAAAAGAACAATTAAAAAAATTGGGGTTCCTAATTATTACAAATATAGTTGGCATTCATTAAGAAAGGGCGGTGCTAATGCAGCGGTTAAATTTGAAGATCAGGACAATATAATACAAAGGCATGGAAGATGGCGATCAAGGATTATCATGGAATATACAAAAATGTAACGAAAAGAGAACGGGCCGCTGATCTCTGCTTTCATTTAATTGAACCAAACAGAAATAATTTTCGATTTTTCATTATTATTGAGTTTTCAACATGTTTTGAAAATGTAACGACGGTTGAATGAAAACTAGGTAATTATACTGTTAGATTATTATCTTTTTTATTTAATATCAATTTGACCGGATATTATTAGAATAAATTATTTTTATGATTTGAAATCATAAATAATAATCATATTCATATATTTATATCAAGTTATATCGTGATTTATTATTTTTTTCCAGAGGGATTTCTGTTTTATGTTCAGCTTATATCTCGTCTGACTACACCTCATATAAATGAATTCAGCACTTTTTCGTGATCGTTTTTTTGATCGTTCTAATGCCACTTTTTGGCTAACAGTTTAAGCGATGCAACAAACATCGCTAACAGAATACCTTCTATCAATATTTTCACGTCTTCGAAACCCTCAGACAGCCCAAGAAGCTGATGCAGAGTTAACTAGAATCGATCAATTTTCTGAATCAATTCCATCATTATTTGAAATTTTTGAAAATTCTCCTGATATAATTATTAAACAATATTCATTACACACGATCTCTATGTGTATTAGACAACAAAGCGCTACGATGCCTATTGAATTACTTCAAGCTTATCGAAAAAAGTTACTATTCTATATTACAAAATCAGAAAATTATGAAACCTTAGATACTATATTATCCGTTGTATCTACTTCTATACAATATTCAAATGTCTATTGGAGTGAACTTGATACATTTGCAATTCAAATTAAGGATCATATATATGTTAGTTTATCTATTTTTGATCTTTTAATTTTCACCATGTCTACACCAACAGTTATTGAACGTCTTCCACTTTTTGTTAATTTAATTTTACTCGGACTCCAATCTAAACAATTTCCTGAAGTTTCAATATCAGTTACATTTTTGTATCATTTAGCACCAAACATGCATCGTGATACACAAATTTTTGATCAATTTATGGGTCCACTTTTAAATGTTTTTCTTGAAACAATTAATTCCAATAACATTAATTTTCTTACTCCTATTTTAAATAACATATCAACAGGGATTCAAAAATCATTTTTTATCTTTCCATTATTTGAAGCATTACCATCAATAATAACCGTTCTAAGTTCATCGTCATTTGACACATCATTCAAACTGCAACTTCACAATTTTTTAGTTCACTCCTTAACGTATATGCACACACAATTTCCACTTACCATTGAAAATTTGAATGTCTTCTATCAACTTGAACAAAATATTTGTATAGTTTATTTCCACTCGGATGATATTGACGATATGACATGGCTAGTTGAAATTGAAATCATGTTATCATTAATTTTCACAAGGATGGATACAACTGTTATTCAAGGATTTGTTTTTACAAATATTCAAAAATATCTTGAAAGTAATTTACAAGAATTAATTAGTTTTGGATATTTAGTATTAGAAAATGCTCTCTTAACATCAAATACTTTATTTGAAGCGAATTTAGATCAAATATTTGAAATATTCATGAAAGGATTTATTGAAAAGAACACATTAAAACAACGAATTGCAGCACATTGTTTTGATAATCTTTCACATATCTTTCGAAGACAAATTAATCAAAACATTTTGCAAATTCGTGATGCAGTATTAATGTATACTAATGACATTGATGTTTACTTAGGCACATCACTTTTGTGTAAAGTTATCAAACAAGTCGAAAACACCGATATTATTTTTACAGATTCTATATTAACGGCACAAAACTTATTTTCTCATTCTGATTTACAAATCAAAATCTTTGCGTTAAATTTAATTTCATTAGTTATTGAGAATTCGTTATATCAAAGTGTATTATTATTTGATAATTTATATAAAACATTATTTGATATCTTATCATCACCATTATCATTTGAGTCACCATATTCTATAATATATGAATCTATAGCAGCATTATCAAGACGAGCACCACAAAAGATGTTACCGCATTTACCTGAAATTATTCCATATTTAATCGAAGGATTTAATTCATCAGATGCATATGGAGCGATTGAAATCATTAAATGTTTTATATCAATATTTAAGATAATGAAGAATCAAATGAACAATTTCTTAGAAGGAATTTTTAATTCATTATATAAAAGAGTGAATAAAAATTGGACGGAAGAATTAATATGTATAAATCCAACTGATAAAGAGTTCGAATCAGTTACATTTCATGCGGATTCTTTAGCATTACAAGCGTTAGCTAAAATCACCAAATATTTGGGTAATCAAGATTTGGTTAATATGATATTTAATCAAATTATGAATCTTGCCGGACTATTTTCATTATCATATTGTATTGTGCCAACTATGAAAGCGTTTAAATCGATAATATTCTTATTACAACCTGATCCACTATTAATTAACTTGTTACAACAATGCTATAACTTTTTAATGAGTTGTAATGATCATGAGATTTTTATTGTTATATTAAAAGCTATAACTTATAGTTTAATTAAATTCGGTGTTGAAGTTTTTAGCACTGAAAACTGTGAAAATTTAGTAAAGAAACTTCTTTCGATTATTACTACGAATCAAAACGTTAATTTATATGATTCGAAATTATTTAATCAAATCCAATTCTCATTACCAATAATTACTAAGCAAACATGTTCCGAATTATTCATTAACGAAGTTTTCGCTTATTTCATACAGTTATTTAAAACACCAAATTTCCAAAACGCTGATTACTTCTCATTAGAAATCATTACGACATTTGTGACTGAAATGCCCGAATTCTTTTTACAACAAGAATCATTAAAAGAGATAATTCCTAATTTAAATTACACTATAATTAATGGTAATATTAAAATAGCAACTTCTGCTTCTTCGTTCATATTAAATGTGACTTTGCATTTAAATGAACAAATAAAATTTTTGTTTATTCCTTTTGTGAATGATTTTTTTAACTCGTTGAACTTGAGATTAATAAATGAACAAAATAACCATTCGATTTTAACAGAAACTATTGTGGCCGCATTAGCCATTTTAGGAAATTGTATAATAAAAGAACAATTTCCTTTCGATAAATTGTTGAATTTAATGGTCAATGCTTTGCCAATTGTAGAAGACATCGGGTTATGTTATTACGTTTACGCATTTTTAACTTGTAACTTCGATAAAATGGAAAATGAAACAAAAATAAAATATTTGAAAATGTTCATCATTTTGTTGGCACAGCCGTATAGTAACGTGTTGGAAATGAAAATAGGTTTGGAAACGTGGAAAGTTATTATCGGCTTGTTAAAACAATTGTTTAATAATGAAGCAATTCTGAACATGCTGAATGGTGATGAAAAAAAATTCTCGTTTTTCATGGACTCGGTACAGGAAATTATTTCTGAATTTTCGGCTATAGATAAATAAAATATGTTTTGTTTGAATATTTTTGTAGTGATATAAACTCAAATTTTTAATTATCAATATTAGCATACTTCAAAATTATTAAGTATTCCGTTTATATTTTTTACAAAAATAAATGCGCTGCCTTTTGTTATTTCCTAAAAACATATTCCTCTGGGGATTAAATATGTTGTTTACTTTAAAATGAGTGATTAAAAAATATAATGAAAACTAGTTCAAGTTTTATTCATATATATTATTAATGTATATTTCTTCTTTAAAATCATCTGCAAAAGAATCTTCATCAATATTGGTATCAATCGCTCCTGTTTCAAATGAGTTTTCATGTGATTCGTTCCCTTCAAAACTTTTCTCTTCAATCTCACTTAGATCTTTTTTCCAACGAATTAATATTGTATTAAGTAATATTATTATAATGACAACTATAACATCTAAACCTCATGATCCTATGATTATTGTTTGTTATTATTATCATTAGTAATTATTACGTTTTTATATATAATAGTATATGAATTAATGTAATGACTATAATAAAATGTATATGCAATAACTGTGAATTCATTATATATATATATATTCTGTTTGTATATAAGTATAAAATGTATTATATAATGAAAGCGAGAATGTCATAAAATATGTTGATTTATAATAAATTGAAATCGTCTGTAAGTGCGTTCATGTATGTTTCAAAATGATGATAATTGAATATATGTTAAGTCATTTTCTGTCTTTCAAACTGTCATTTCAATACGTCATTTTCTGTATTTTAAACTGTCACAATATCTTATAGAATGATTCGATTGTAGAATCCATTTCTTCAGTATACACTTATCATCATTATCATGCCAAAAAAACGAATTTATGAATAAAAACATATATAATAATAAGGTTGGACGAATGGTCCCCGGATTTCGTTGTGAAAAACCGATACAGTGATATCTAATGCATCGGCGGTTATCTCTTTAATACAACGAACACAACGGTGTCCTATATTCAATTATTCCCATAAATATAACCGTTGTCATTGAACGATATATTTTTTTCTGTAAATTAATTATTTATTTATTGTGTCTGTAACATAATGAGATATAACGTTATACGTTTTTTGTATGTCATCGGGAACGATCGAATCTAATACAAACATTGCATCACATGATGAAGCTATAATGGCTAAAAAATTATGTTGGAATTTGGATCATTCATCAGAATATATTGTTAAATACTTATATTTTGTAATAATTTCTTTGATTGATTGCTTTACTCTTGTTATAAAAATTTTCAAATAATTGTAAATCGATCTTCTTGAAATTTAATCAAAAGCAGATAAATTTGTAGAATCTAGATTGTCAATATAAATTAAATATTGATTGTTAAGTAATATGAATTTCATGATCTGTTTTTGTGTTGTGTTAATTACATGTTCTAATTTTTTGTGTTTTTTAAGACAATGATTAGATATAGTGCTATAGTCTGTACACGGATATTGTGTGCAGATTCTGCAAATTGAGATTATCCGAACATTGTCTTTGTCAAGTTTATATATTTTGTCATCTTTTCTAAGAATTATTGCGTGATCAATACCTCTTTCATCTGGTAATTGTAATTCTCCCACGATCATTTTGTACCACATCGTGGTAAAGTGAATTGGAATTGTGCACATTGAATTAATGTGAAGTGATTCTACTCGCCTTTCAAAAAAATTATTTTCAATTATAATTCACATTCAATTTTTTATAAAATATATTTTTATTCTGAACACTTTTTGGATATGACATTATCAAAATATTTTATGATCCAACTCTTTCAAATATTTGGTTAAATACAATTCTTAAATATAAAAATAATTCAATTTTTGTAAGGTGAATAATTAGATCATTCAAATAGTGATATCACAAAACTCGAGATTTTTATTAATTGTTTATACTTAATTTTGAACTCTATTTCAAGTTAGCTTGATGCAAATTGTAAACCTTGGGTCTTTGTTTTCAATTGAATAATAAACCTTAACCCAGGTCCCTTTGTCACTTTTTATCATTTTGGCCAAGGTCCCCCATCAGGGGCCTGGGGCATTGGGCCAAGGTACCTCATTAATGACCTGGGCCAAAGTGCATATATCCCTTTTTGGTCCCTATACCACAGTGCCAAGATTTGCTGTCACTTTTGGGCCATTGGCCCAGTTGCTTCCCAACCCTATAAATAATTTTCAATTGTATATTGTTGCAAATAAATTGAATAAACCTCACAAATCTTTGACCAATAGCTTATATATTTAAATGACATCTCTCCGAGGAGTCATGTATCAAGTTTCTAAATCAGATGAAAATTTTATAAAACCGGCTTCAAGGGTTCAGCTTATACCAAGTGTAAACCAGAAGCGAATATGTAAAAGATGCTGCCGGCCAATGGATGGCTTTTATTCACCACTTGCCCCTGATGGCGCTATTTGGAGATGCTGCGATTATAAATGCCTTACAACATATTTCATCAGAGGAAACTCATGGACATCGAATTCAATATTATCACTTAAAAAAATAGCCCAAATAAATGCTTTTTGAGCAGATGATAAAACAGTCAGAGATACAGCTAAAGACCTTAATTTAGACCCAAAATTACAAACTATTTTCAAAAATATCGGTGCTTTGCAATGCAACATTATCTTAATGATATTGCATTGCATCCTTCTGGCGAAATTAATGAATTGTATAGATTGATAAATTTCACTTCTTTAAAGCCAAGTGTAATCGTGGTTCATCTTAATAGTATAACATCTTCAAGAAAATATAATAACAATATTATTCCATGCTTCATCAACTACTTCATTGCCTCATGTGTTGAATTAATTTGAATAAAAAATAATTTTTCATCATGAGTGCAAATGAAACCAGTTCCAGTTCCAAAGGTTATAAATTGCATTGAAGTCTTCGAAGAAACAAAAAGTAGAATGATTTATGCTTCATTAATTGCGAATGAATTCCGTAATGCAGAAACATTGTTTAAACAAATAGAATACTGAAAAAAAAGTCGTGAAAATTCGCAAACTTCTTCAAATTTCAACCATGTTGTTATAATAATATTATTAATAATAAGATCGATAACGATAAAAGATATACTCCATCAACAATATTATTAGCTAATGAAGCAGAATTAGAGTTAATTATTAATATTTATCAGCATCGAATTAATACAGATAAGTGAGTAAAAATGCTACTTTAATCTATAACTTGAACAGGAAAAGAGAAAATTTTTCTATAAAATAATTAAAAATTATCATAATAAGACATTCAGATGGAATCGAAAAACAAAAAACTCAAATTGCATTGAAGAAGCAAGAACTGATATATTTCCTGAAGAAGTCGAAAGATCTCTCAGAGGAAGAAGGAATAATGAAAAATCCTCTCCGTATCTGTCTTCTCCTTTTTTTATATCAATGGATCATATTTGTTATTGAAGAATAAAATACTGCTACTATTCAATCTATCGAAAAATTTTGTTCATATAAATTCAATAATGAAATTAAACAAGATGCAATTCGACATATCATTCATTCATTAGATAAACTTCAGGTTGTTGCTGGTATTCCATTGAAATATGGACGAGTATTAATTTTAATATATTCACATAATTTACATTTAATATAGATGAATCAGAGTATCAATAGCTTGTAGATGCTAGGAGGATTCAATGCGTTGTACCAATTCCGTATTATTATGAATCTGTTGTGTTGTTGCTGAGAAGCAAGACAAGAAAAAGAGCAACGTTACTAGGTGATATTTTTGTTCCATCAACCGTTGTATCTCAATCATTTTTTGAATCTTTTAATACAAATTAGATGTTTATTAAATATACTCTCCATTTGTTTCGAAAACTTTTTTCCCCATTCGTCAAAAACGTTTCGCATTGTTAACATGTATAACAAGTTTTCTTATGGGCTTTTTACAATTTGTACTATTTTTTTCGGAAAGTTTTGATAAGATATAATTTACATTATATTGTGAATTAGATGTTTCACTATTAAAAAGATAGTCAATTACAATGAACCCATGGTAATTCCGAAAAACCGTCAACATTATTTTTTTTTAGTAATAATCTTTTGTATATTTTACCTCGTAGTATCCATTGTCGAACATGATAATTCTCATAAATAACCAGGACTCGTCACCTGTCACAAAATATTTAAGACTATTATGTCTTGTTATTTTTAATGTTTTTAAAAGTTGAATTGATTTAGTGAATTTTTGTTTTTAATATCTTCTGTAAGAAGTTTTTTCGTAAGATGCCTATATAATGTAGTGTTTGGAATCTATATCAACTTGTTTATTAGTCTTACTGACACATATGGAAATTTATCTAAGATTTCTAAGATTTTTAAATCAATGTTTTCATCATTATTTAAGAATTGGTTAAATAATATGAGGTGATGATATCATAATAGAAATTCTTTCTTTGAGATTTTTACAAACTGTTGAATATGAAATACATTCTTTTCCGAATATAGCCTCCATTTCACAGTGCATGTCTTTGCTGACATTCCCTTCATCGCAAGATATATTGAGATTGGTTTTTGATCAAGCTTCATTACTGTAAAATGAAAATTCTAAACGTCATTTTTTTTTATTCAATTGAAGAAAAAATTAATATTAGTTAATGATAGACATGACGAAAAAATATTTTTAGAATAAAAATAAAACCTATAAAATTTACTGTTTTCATTTATATATAAAATATTGTTGTATCTATTCTACCGTTTGTGTGGAACACCATATAAAATCCAGATGTAAATAAAAATGATGAATGCAATCAACGTTAATAACATAATTCTAACATTCAGAAAATTTTTGATTTAAAATCACTTATCTAAACGAAAGAATTAATAATTGATATATTAAAATCATTATTTTGATAGATAATTTTCTTTATTCATAAATATAAAACTAAATTCTCATTCAAACTCAATCGAAAATATGTTTCCTTCCGTATCGGACAAAATGAATGCGTTAAATTTTTGTACGAAAATTAAGTTCAAAATTTTTCTTCCCAAATCGATATCTGCCATTATATTTAAAGAAGGTATATCTACGTAAAGGAAATGTCCGTTTTCAAGTGTTATCCCGATACCATCATAAGCATTTTCCATTTCCACCTTACACCAATTTAATATCAATGAACTAAATTTTAATTCGCCTAAAAACGCCGTATTTATATTAAACAATTTCATTGAAGTTTCGTTACCGAAATTTTGTATTTGTTCGACTACTATAATATAACCGATATTAAATAACATAACTTTTTGTACTATATAATCATTAACATTATTATTTATATTTATAGAACGAATGAATTTACCAGTTAATAAGTTTGACAAATATAATTTTTTATTTTTATCAAGACTTATAATAATATTTAAGTTATAATTTATATCAATGTTAACAACAGAAGTTAAATGTGGAGTTATTCGATATAATTGTTTTGGATTTTCATTTATATCCCATAAAGTTAAAGAAGAATCACGCCAAGAAGTTAATAAATAATTATTTGTATTACATATCAAAGAAATTAATGAATTGTTTTGACTTTGTGAATATAAATAAATAATTTCAACGCTTTTTATATCAATACGAAATATATGAAATGAATTATCCCATTGTGAAGTTAATATAATTCTTAAAGGATCAATTAGATATGATATATTAATCGAGTTAATTTTAATTAATGATAATAAATAAATATTAAATGAACCATAATATTTAATATTTTGTTCATTATTATTTTGTGTATAATTTATTGAATATAATTTTAATTCATTTGTTAATATAAATATTTCATTCTCATAATAAAACATATAAATAATTTGATTCGACGTTGTTGTTAATTTTTGTATATTCTTCGATTGTAATAATTTTGGTATTGATATATAATTCCGTTTTGGATGTGCAGAAGTAAAAAGTTGTTTTGGTATAATACCAAAATTACTTGCATGAATTTGTATCTCAAATAATAATTCGGAATCATTAAATGCATTATAATTCGTTAAAGAAGATTCATAACAATATGCATGAAAAGTATTATTATTTTTTATAGCATTTTCACCAGTTTGTGCATAGCCAAATATTAAATCAATCCATTCATTTAAATGCTCTGAGACGTAATTACTTTCTAAAGCTTTCCGATGAATACTAATAAATTCATCAGGCGTCTTACTATAAGGTGGTAATATTACGTCACTAATTTTTATGTTTAAATCTTCATGAATACCTAAATCGAATTGATTTTTATTAATTAGAAAATCAGGCAATGTGAAAAATTCCGGAATTATCTCACGGAAATCATTATTTAATGATGTTACAGCTTCATAACTTTTAGCAATTGACCAAAATGTACGATTTGGTTTATCGAATTTTTCATCATGCATTCCAATATGTAAAGAAGTAAAAGGTTCAAGTCGCATTAAATAATGTAATATATAAGAAGTAGTTGAATAATGTAATCGATATAAACATTTCTCAGGTGAATCAGGACAATTTTCATAATCATTTTGAAGCTTTTCTAATCGCTTTGGATTTAATGCTCCAATTGGTTTAGATAAATCTCGATAATTATTCGGATCATTTAAGTCAATAGTTTCGGATGTATAATTAGATAATATCCATGGGAATATTGGATATTGTGATAAATCATTAAAACTTCGACCGGATAAAAGATTTAAATATATTAAATATTCATAATTTGATATTTCATGATTTTTCCATTTCTTGGTAAATTGATTTATATAATCTTTTGAATTCCATAATTTAATTCCTTGTTTTAGATTAGGATAATTTAAGTTATTAATCTTTTGGATGATTTTTTCTTTAATACCTTTATTATTAAAGTAAAAGAAATATGACTTTTGTTTAGTGATAAAGAATTCTAATCCATAATTCAAATGTAAATATGAACGATTTAATATCATATAAATTGATGATAATGGAAATTGTATATAATGATTTTCATTAACATTATGAAACCATATTTCTGTTTTATATAAATAAAAGATTCCATCAGTTTGTCCATGTATAGTAATTAATTGACAATCTGATGAAAATATGGATTCTTTAGTATTAATTGCATCTTGATTTGCATTTTCTTCTTCTTCTTCCGTTTGAATTTGATTCATTTCATTCACATCGAGTTTTTTAATGATAATATGATCACGTCGATCGGATGCAATTTTATGATCATCAAAATTTGTGTTTGGCTTTAAAAAGATTCGACGATATTTCTTATCATAAATTGGCCAAAGTTTCCAATGTTTAACTTCAGTAGAATTACACCATGGTCCTCCATTATATAATAAATCATGTGATATATGTTTATAAGCTTTTTTACTTTTCATAATTTTAAAATGTAATTCCCGTAAAAATATTTGATGTTCTTGTTCGAATTTTGCTAAAAATGTCGAAACATCAATGATATTAACTTTAATTTTTTTAGATATTTCATTTAATTTCAAACTTTTTAATTTATCAATTGATATATTTTTAATTTGTTCTGTTTTTTCTTTTAATAAATTAAAGAAATTTAATGTATAATCATAAGTTAATTCATAAAAATCATTTTGTATTGAAGTTTTACTTAATATATTAAACTTTTGATTATTTGGAATTATTTTATCGAAATAATTCTTAAACATTTCAATGAATTCATTAAACTTTTCATAATTTTCAGGTGTTAAAATTTGATAAAATGCTAAAGAGAAAAATGATAATTCGAATTGGTTATATAAAGATTTATTTTTATAACGTTTCATAAATAAATCATATACATCATTAAATTGTAATGGATCAGATCGAATAATGAAATAAATTATAAATGAATAAGCTTCATAATATTTAATTTGTTTATCGATAAAAGTGAAACTTAAATCAAAGTTTCGTTTAATTTCTTGTTCTTTTAATGAGAATATCGAATTTATTAATGATATTAATGAATAAGCGATTTTCATATCAATCCATTTACCTTCAGCATTAATTCTTGCGGAGAAATTAAATTTATAATTTTCAGGTATATGAACGTTAATATTTTCTTCTTTTAAATCAAGTTTATTTTTAATATAAATAAAATTTGATAAATTATTTGTAAGTTCAATTTTATTAAATGATAATAAATATATATTATAATAATATAATTCAATATTTGATATATAAAATAAATAACTAAATATCTCTGAGACAACTATAGATAAAATTGATTCATTTATATTACCAATTAAATATTCCATTGTTTCACATAATATTTCTTGTATAAATAATGTAATATCAAAATGTTTTTCGATTTTAATATATTGGAAATATGTTAATAATTCAGAAAACCCATTTTTATTACCATTTTTAATAATTGACATAGTAATTTTACTATATATTTTTATTATATAATTTAATTCATTATTTATATTATTAAATGTTATTTCAGGTCGATTTAATTGTAACATAATATGGAATAACCAATGATACCAACAATTAATTGAAGAAATTAAATTACAAATTTCTAAATTATCTTCTAAAATTTCATTTAATTTAATAACAAAATTTTGTATAATTTCATTAGAATAAAAAGTCGAAAGATATGAAATTAAAGGAAATATTTGTACAATTAAATTTGGATTTTGATCAAAGAATAATTTTAATATATAATTCCAAGTTTTAATTGTAAGATTTTCTTGATTAAATATTCCGATAATATTTAATATTATATCATTTAAGTTGCGTTTAGGTTTACTAATAACTCCATTAATTTCAAATGAATATATTAAAACTATAAATTTTAATCCAAATAAACGAATTTTTTCATATTTAGATGTAAACAAAGTGACAAAATTATCATAATAATTATTTTTTTCAAGAATTTTATGAAAGTCATGTACTTGTTCAGACATTAATATATACATATTCTTTAATATTTCTAAATGTAATTCAAAGTTTAAAAACATAAATGAAAACTCAAAAAAGATTTGCATATCAGATAATGTAAATTGAAATTTAGCTAAATCTAAAATAAATTCCCATAATACTTTACGTATTTGAACATTTTCTTCATTCGATAATAACAAAATCATTTTCTTAACAGATATTGAAGATATTACAAGATGAGGATCTTCATTTAATAATAAATCTTTATAAATTTTAATAACATGAATTTGAATATCTATAGATAAATGATGCCATAACTCAAAATTCATCCAAATATCATTTATCATATTTGATTTATATTCATCACAATTTAATTCTAAATAAAAATTACTTAAATGATTTATAATTCTTAAATCAAAAGTTTCGGGTTTTATGTTTAAGAATAATGAAGCTAAACATTTAAATCCTTCGATTTTATTAAAATCTTCTTGAATTTGATCACTTTTATTACAAAATAATGAAAATAATGCAAGTAATGATTCGAAGAAATTTGTTGAATAATTATTGGTTTCATTTTTTATTGGTAAATTAATTTGTTCGAATAAAGGTAAAAATGTTTTTAATCCTCCGATATTATTAGTAACATCACAAAACGTTGTAGAAAATGGTATTATTTGGCCTTTAACTAAAGCTTTATCAACAGAATTTTGTATTAAATTAGCACAATAATTATCAATAGTCATTCTCCCATTATAACAAAATATTAAATGAGAATTAAATGAATCATTAAACAAATTTAAACATTCTTGAGGCAAAGATTTATATAATTTAGAATAAGAATTAGAAAATGTATATATAAAATCATTAGGTAATTTTGATATAATTTTAATAATTGAAGTTGTTAATGGTATATTAAATAAATAAACACAACTCATATTAAATATTAATGATGAATCATTATAATTATTTTTAGTTTTATTAATGTTTCCAATAACAAAATGTATTGATTGTGTAAATTTAATTGATTTCCGTAATGTAAATTGTTGTAACATTTTCCCATTAATATAAAAACATATTAAATTCCCATCAACAGTTAATATTAAATTATACCATTGATTTGATTGGAAAACATGATCGAACTTAAAAGTAGCGATTTGATCTTTTTTCTTTTGTTGATATTTAAATATCAAATTTTTATTTTCGAAAAATAATTGGAAGTTTTGACCTGTTATAGTATTTAAAGATAATAAATAAGGTTTAACATTCGGTAAACTCCAATTTACGTCAAGTTCAAATCTAATCATAAAAGTAAATTTATTATTTATTAATGAATTAGATATTTCAGGTATATAAATTCCTGAATTTCTACCATCAAAATGTATAAATGAAGAAGGATTTTCTTTATTATTACCTGATAATATATTAGTAAAACTTGAGATTAAAAAACTTGTCCACCAAGGGCGATATTTATTATTAATGATTTGCATTGAATGAACACATTCATAAAATGTTTTCCAATGAAAGATAAATGAAGAAACAGTTGAAAATAATGAAAGTAAATCAATTATAGACTTTTGTTGATCAATAGTACAATCATGATAACTTGGAAATGATTCGAAATATTGGATAATACATATTGGCATTTTAGATCTAAAAACTTGTAATTTATTTGTTAATGAATTAATACATATTTGTGAAATATAATTAAAAATTTTTTGATGTTCTTTTAAATGTAATGTCATCTTATGTATATATGGTAACATTCGTCGATTATTAATTTCCGCAGAATTAGGACAATTCGTTAATGTTATTGGTTGCTCAAATAATAAACGTAATAAAAGATTAATAGTTTCTTCCCCAAATGGTAATCCTTGAATTGATTTTAAGATTTCATTCATTGGAAATTTCGAAACTCTTTTTCGCATTTGATTATTACCTTCTGTTAAAGGGATAAAACAATTTAAAACTGAATTTATTATTTTCATATGATCATTAAATTCAGTTGAAATATTTGGTAATAAAGATATTGTTTCTAAATAATTATATTTTTCAATATATGTTAAAATTGATTTTCGATTTTTTTGAAAGATTTCTGAATTCATTTTCAAGAATTCTAAAATTAAATTTATCCATTGTATATCATTTATATGTTTTTGAGATTCTTTAAATAATTTTATTATTAAAACAAATATATTATCAAAAGGATTTTTATTTGTTTCATTTAAATCAAATGATAATAAATCTAAAAGTAAACCTCTTTTAATTAAATCGAGTGAAAATATTTGTAAATTTATATCAAATAAAAAATGAAACAAAACTTTTACAAATGATTGAGCACAAAAAAAATGAAATCGAGAATTAACTTCTCTTAATATTAAGTCCATAAAATTAAACATTTGAATACTCGATTGACAAACATAAGACAAAAAAATCGAATAATTTTCATTAGAAATCAAATTTAATTCTAATTTTTGTAGTTTAAGTTGATAATTCACAAATATTAAATTGATTTGTTCATCATTTAAACCTGAAACAAATGTATTTGGATTAGAACGAAATATTAATGATAAAAATTTTATTGCTTCATCAGCCATTTGTGGTGTTGAATTAATGAAAATCCGAAAAATTGCTGTTAATATTATTGATGAATTATTTGATGATTGAACGAAAACTTGTTTAAACAATTGATAAATAGTTTTACGTAATAAACAAATGAAATTTAAATATTCGTCGATTATTTTTGTTGTCCACATATTATATTGTGGTAAAAATGCTAAACTATCAACTAAAGAATTAAATCCATTTGTTTTAATTAAAGCTTTAGTTACAATTTTTATATCAATTGAAAGTAAAAATTGTAACAAAAAATATAAAATTGATGACGATATTTGTTGTGGATTTGATGTTAATCTGATAGATTTATAATTTTTGGTTAAATAATTCTTGGAATAATTCATTATGATTTCTATAAATTTCCCTAAAAATTTTTCGGAATATGAACATAATGAAAATGATTGAAATATCTTTAATAACAAACGATAATGTTTTATTTTGGTTATCATTTCATCAATATTATCGAAGTCATATTGTGATAATTGTGTTGAATCAACAACAAATGTTATATCACTTGACACTTCTAATGAATTCTTAAATACCGATTGATTTAAAAATTCAAAGTTTTCAATATTAATATCTTCAATAGAATTTATAAATTCATTTGATGTAATTTTAAGTTCATCTTCATTAAAATTATTTGTAACGTCAAATGTAATAAATGGAAAACGATCAATTGTCCAGATTAGAAAATAAAATGTAAAATTAAACATTTGATGTTCCCATATAATCTTTGAATACTTATTTCCAAGGTTTGCATAATAATTTAAAAACCGTAAAAATGAATGTCCAATGTCAAAAACTTTTTCAGTGGATTTTGATCGGTCAGTGTCAACAAAGATAAAACTTAACAAATTAAAGCCAATATTTAATATTTGATCTAAAATTGTTTCTGAAATTGTTTTAGAAAACTCAGGGGTTAATTTTATGAATGATAAAGGTGCATTACAACATTGCCCTAATATGCTTTCATCAAATTCATTGGAATAACCGATAAATTTAGTGGCCCAAAACTCATAATATTGAACATAAAAATTAAAAATTGGTAAAAAACTATCTTTTGAACATGGAAATGTTGTAGAAAATGATATCAAAGTATCAAAAAAATTTGAATAAAATGTTTTAAACTCTTTTGTAGGTACTTCTCCGTTGTTTGATAAATATTGTGAAAATTGTAAAAACAATGGATTTGATAATTCAATTAATTCTTCAAAATATGTTGGAACATATAAAAATAATCTGTAAAGAGAAATCAAATTTTCATGTGTTAATTGTGGATCTGTATTTTCTTGAATGTACTTCGGAAAAATATATTTGATTTTATTCATAAAACGAATTAGATATTGAAACAAAATTGGTGCTACAAGTGGTATTATGCGATCAGGATTGGAAACTGCTATTGAATTTGTATTGAAATAATTCACGATTTCTGCATATTGAGGAAATAATGGTAGATTTAATTGAAATAATTTTGTAAAATATTCTTCCTCAGGAACATCACCTATTGATGTTAGTTCTTGCTTCGTATATGTACGTTCTGGAATTAAAGAAATTTTTTGAAATAAATCTTGATGAGCTGAAAATTGTGCATCCTTTTTAGAAATCTCAGTGGTAAACCATTTGATCCATTTTCTAATTATTGGACTTCTAACTTGTCTGCTTTTGAAGATACTCCACATCTGGTGTCACTTTTTGTAATTGAAAAGTGACGTTGTGCAACAGATACATTTCTGAAATGGCATTTCTAAAGAAATGGGAAGCCAAACGAAATGCGTTTCGCTTCACCGATAAATATTTTTTTAATGTTAATTCCTTCATTTGAAAAATTTGTTAAAATTTCATAATTTTGAAATATTTCTTTTATATTTACAAATCATCAATTTCCTTATTTTACTTACATAAAGACATTTAAAGGTATAATGTGTGCTAACAATGTATATTAGTATATCCCATTCTAATTGGATTTTCGAAAATTCCGAAAAATTTTTTTGAACGAACGTTAAGTGTATTCGAGCTGTGGACAAGATTGATTCTAAATAGCATAAGAATTTCTCTCATAGTTATTCTACAAGGAAAGTCAAATGAAAATGTTTAACAATAAAAAAGAATTTATTTCTTTTGAAATACATCAATTTAATATGCATGAATATTTAAATAGTATTCTTATATAAGTATAAATCAATCCATGTACCAGTAATTCGAAAAGTTGTTTAAGAAGGAATTTTTTGCATATGACTAAGAGCTATGATGCTTTACATCTTTTTTAGCCAAAATTTATTTCAGCTGAAATTCAGCGGTTTTTCATCAAAAATTCTGAAACTTTTTCAATCATTAAATAATGAGTGACTGTATAGCAAAAGTCGAGCAGAGAATCAAAGAAGAAACTGAAAAAAATTCTAATCTTCAAAAACAACTTGATGCTATATCCCCAGGCAAAAAGAAGAATGTTGAAATTGTTTTCAAACCAACAGTTAAATTTGTTGTAGGATTCTCCCGTTATGAACATACAGTTCCATCAAACTGTTCTTTTGAAGATCTGGCTTCAAAAGTAAGAGGTAAGTTTGATACGGCCTCACCTTTTGGATATGAAGATTCTAAAAACATCAAAATGTTGATCAAAAATGAAAATGATATAAAATGTTGCTTTAGGGAACACTTCAGCACCAATGAAACTACAATTAAATTCAACTTATATAAAAAAGAAGAAGTGAAAACATTGATGGATCTAAACTATGCTGAAGAAACACCTTTTGGTGATAATACTTTCCAATTCAAGCTTGCTGTTGATGGCAAAGATTTTGCAATATTTACATCACTTCCAAAAGGAATATCGCGAACTGATGCATTTGATACTTTGAAGAAGTTATATCCATCAATGAAAACAATGAGCGTAATCGATACAGATAATGACACAATTCCAATCACGCAAGATGTGGAATGGAATTATTTCATTAATGAATCAAATAAGCTTTATGCCAGAGGTAATTACGGAATCTTATTGGTTCAATAAACGAAAAATGATTAATTTTTATCATAATCCAAAGATTTTGTTTTAGAAATAAAATAGTTTTATGAAGGTACCAATTGACACCTTAAAGATTTCAACTTTAAATTTCAAATTTCTTCAAATAAGAGAATATATCTTCTCTTTCAAAAATGTTTAATAACAATTGTTGTCAAAATTACTAAATAATACAGAAGTTAGACTTTCAAATTTATTATCATTTCCATTTAAATAGATTCAAAGTACGTATAATACCAGAAACCGTTGTCATTAGTAATACAACTTCAACTGAATGCAAATGTAACAAAAATTCATTAATTTATCATTTAATGGATATTAAACACATTTTATTGGAATTATATTATTCAAACGGTTAAATATTTTTAAAAAATAAATATTTCTTATCAAAAAGTAATTTTTACACAAATTATTACATTCGCAAATGAAGCGTAGAAATCAATTTGTTGTTGTTTGAAGGTCAAGCATATATAATCCCTTTCCATTAACATGCATTCGCGTAGCTCCTTTTACCAAATTTTGTGGCAACATTTCATATATTTTCTTTCCAATGATTAAAGTTTCAGATCTTGCGGCATGTAATGTATTCATTGCTAAATGTATATTTGGTGAATACATAAAGAATCCCGCTCTGTTTTGACTTAATATCGAAATTACGTTTTTATTCATCAGTATGCAACATTTAATTTTATAATAATTATTTTTTGCGAATTCATATACTTCATGAACGAATCGTACGGTTTCCAAAATAGCATTATAATAATTTAAAGTTTGATTATTTATATTACAACATAACACGAAAACATTACCAATCGTATTAATATTTATCAAATCTGTTTCTTTTTCATTACATAAATAATCTATATAATTCTTAAAGTTATTAATAAATTCTAATGATTCTTGTGAACTATGATTTGTACAAAATTCATTAAAATTACATAAATCAATTGTTATAACTAATGATGAATCAGAAGAAATTTGATTCTTCTTTTCAGATTCAAATATATTTCGAAGTTTATTTGGTACGATTGATTCTATCATTTCTTTAATCTTTTGTTCATATATTTGTACTTCTTGAACTTCATTTGAGTTTTCATTTGTATCTGACAATATTAAAATTAAACATGTTTTTTCATCTGATACAATAATTGATGTAAGTTTAGTTTCGATTATTTCATTTGAAGAATTTATTCTAATTTTTGTTTGGAAGGTATTTTTTTGTGGATATTGACGAGTAACTTGTAATTTAAGTTCTTTAAGAATATCAAAATCTTCAAATGTTATATAAAGATTAATATGTTGTTGAGTTTCTTCAACATTAAAATTATCTATTTGACAAAGTTTCATTGCAGAAGAATTTAATTTTAAGATATTAAAATTATGATCTAATTCAAATATTGATTCAGGAATTTCTGCTTCAGCTCTTTGATACATATTTTTAATGTTAAGATTTGTTTCAACTTTACCTTCAGATACACCTGAATATAATTTCATTACATTTGGTAAATCCTTATAATAATCTGGGTCTATCATAGATATATAAGATAAAAGATATCTAAATGATCTTAATATATCGAAATATAATATAAATATGAAAACAATTACTAAAACACCGACAAAAAAGAATATAATTCCCGCAATTATAACAGTATTTCTATATCCATTTATAGTTGATGTAAATAATTCATGTGCATCTTCAAGTAATTTTGGCATAACATTTAATGAGAAATGAGAAGTTAATATTTGAATTGCAAAATATAAATCAGAATCAAATTCAGTTACATTAAAGTTCATATCTAAATGAATTAAATCACAATATTTAATAAGAATAGATTTTGCTATATCTAATAACATATAATCTGGTAAATTATCGATATCATCTAATGAAAAATTATTATTCCATTTTGTTAATTCTTTCATAATTTCATTACTTGAAAATAATAAACCAATGTTATTACCATTCCATTTTTGATATAATAAAGAATCAATTAATTCACTTAAATTTGATGAATATAAACCTAATGAGTTATAAATTGATTCTTTTGTATCATTAAATATTAAAATATCATTTGATTTACTTGATCGAAGTAATATATTTGAATAATAATATAATATTTTAAATGTATTCGATATTGTATAATATAACATAGAAAATGATGGATTGACACTGCTTTGGTTAATATAAATAGCAAATAATAATGCAACTATAAATGATATAATGAATAAAAATATCATTAATCCTATCAACCGATAAACAGGAATTCCACTTGTTGAACTTCGTGAAGATGCCATATTAACAAATAAATAATGATACTTAAATTCTTCTTTTTGAAGTTTTTCTTCGTCATTTGATACTTTTTGATTCTTAATGACTTTTTGTATTGCAACACGTGGAATTGTGTTTAATGTTTTTATTATATATGTCCAATGTTCTTTAATATTTAAAATGAATTTTATTAATGGAAACATTGATATAAACATTAAAAATAAACAAACAATAGAACAAATTAAATGATATGAAAAAAGATCTGAAAACACAGAAATTGATGATTTAGTAAAATCTTCAACAACTTCTTTTATTGGTTCTTGTAATTTATCAAATTGTTCTTCAAAAATTGTTATTTGAGTTGAGTTTAAATTTGAATGATAAAATAAATTACTATTTAAATAATTAATTGATTGTAATACAGTAAGATTTTCTCCATAAAATTCGATTGGAACTTGAATTTTAGAAATATAATCTGTATTAATGATTTCGATACCTTCATTTGTAAGAGAGTTTTCAATATTATCAGCATTAGAATTAATATCTGATAAAAGATTAATGATTAATGAATTATTAGTATTATTTAACTCAAATGTTGGATAACCAGATTGTTCTAAAAAAGAATGTGTAATATATATTGCTATTGATGAGAAATCAGTATTAACACTACAAAATGATTCAACAGAATTACCGAAAAAGTTTAGTTTCCACATATTAACTGAAGAAATAATCATTGGAAATAATGATATTACATTAAAAGCAGTTATGCATAATGCCATTATTCCTAATATCTTTTTCAGAAAATCATATTCAGTGTTATTAGCCATTTCCTTAATATTAGATCGAGCAAAATCAGGAACATTACTTTCAACGTCAATATATTGTGTACTAGATTCAGAACGTAATGAACTTCCCAAATCAGTACTTAAAGATGTATCACTAATTATATAACTATCAGAATTAATAGTCTTAATATCGTGAGGAAGATTTGGGAATCGTGTAAAGCCTAAAAATTGTGTTTGATCCAAATAATAACCATTTGTCTTACGGAAATAAGATTCCTTTAAACGCCATTCATAAGCTGATTTAGGGTCAAAAACAATTTCTTCCAAAAATTGTGCATATTTTTGTGCAACTATATAATTAGTTGGACGCATCGAAGCTAATAAATTAAATTTAGATATACAAGAATTAATAGCATTTTGTAAATTATTACATATTTCATATGATGAGTTAACAGAACAATCTTGAATTGTATTCCAATAAATTACAATTAAATTTCTTATTTGTGCGATTTCTTCTTCAATAACTTTTAATGAATATTTTAAGTCTTTAGTCATATCTTGATTTCGCCCTTCTTGAATAAACTGAATTTGAGCACAGAATAATTCTAAATATGTGTCTTTAATTTTCTTTGACTTTAAAGTTTTTAATATTTGATCAAGTTTTCCTCTTTCTTCATAAAAAATAATAATGAATCGAATGTATTGTATCCATATCTGTGCATTATTAGGCCATTTTTCTAGTGCTAAATTAAAAGGTTTCCATGATAATACATAAGGATTTCCTTTTTTAAATCCACCTCGAATATATACTAAGAACTCTATTGCTGATGAAAACTTTTTATCAAAATCAATTTCATTATTAGCTAACTCATTTAAAGTTGTTTCAACTTTTTGAAAAATCTTTGCTTGAATAAATTTCGATATAAAGAAACCTATAAAAGATAATATTAGAGAACTATAAAATACATACCAAGAATCTAAAGAAGGTACGAAAACATGTATGATTTGTAATATAAGGCCTACTGTAAACCCTAACATAACACCACTAAATACATTTTGATATATGTCATCAACAAATGGTTGAAATACATATAGAAATGCTTGATAAACTATCATTACAAAAAGTAATATTACCATGCAAATTAGAGATTGAATTCCATTATATAACTCTGCAAGTCTTGAAAAGAAAAGTATTAACATAGTGAAAATATATATAATAGAGTTAACTTGATTACTCCAAGCATATGATTTACCTACTTCATAAATTGGTTCTGTTGGAAATATTTTTAGATAAAAAGCTATTACAAAAATCAAAATTAAAAAACATACAATAAATTCAACCACTACTGTCGTTTTGTTAATTGATGAATCTTCATCAAGAGCATAAATAAATGATGCTATTTGAGATCCAGACCATGCAATGAGAAGAGGTACAACTAATACGAAGAATAAAATTGTATTAAATGTTGCAAAAAAATTTAATTTTCCCGTTTTATATAGAAGAAAGTAATTAATTAGTGGAGCAAGTGAAAAGTAAGCAATAAATGCATATAGAAGAATGGTGTTAATTGCAAAATCTGTTTGACTATAATAGTGACTGTAAAATCTGCAAAAGAATTGTGCAAAGCGGAGCAGTTTGTAGCTTGTATTAGAACTATCCCAGAGATTTGAATCACCTATAAGTAACGCAGGAAGTGAAGATTGAAGCAGAACTATTATTGATTTGAATACATAAATTGGTTGTGGAAATGAGAAAAGATTATTGGAGAGAACTATAACATTTCCTAACCTTTTTAGGAATTTTTTTTGTAATCCCTCGGGAATGAATTTCTCTTTCTCGTGTTGCATTTGTCAAAATCTGATCTCTCGCGAGGGGACTTTAAGAGGTATTTTTGAGAGGATAACCGATAATTTTCTCTCAAAGAAAAAAGGTTAATTCTTTGATTTGTGCGAGATTTCAGAATATTGAACGGAATTGAATGCATTCAATTTACCCGAATTGGAATGACACCATTTAAGATATTTTTTTTTGGGATAATTATTGAATACTTATCGTTTTTTATTGTGAAGATTATTAAGACATTTCTGAAGAAAATTTTGAATAGAGAAATGCGTAATGTTAAGAATTTACTGTAATAACCAAGAAAAAAACGTTCTCTTTTGCACACCGATTCTTTTCTTTTTTGACCAAAAAAACAAGTTATTACCAATGCAAATACCATCATGCTGCTTATCATATGATAAATAAGATTCGGATATGTATCCATTGATTGTTCGATTTCGATATCATTTTTATACGATATTTTTTTTAGTGTGAAAAATATATTATCAAAATCACATAAATCATTTGCGTTACTATTGGATATCATAGGAAATGAAAAATTAAAAAAGAAAGGTTTTGATTTTCTTTTATTGCTCTATTTTGCCACTTTTCTGATTCTATAATTTATTTGTTCATTTTACAGAAAATGACAAAAAAGAATTTAATTTTTTATTGAACAACCATATATATAATCCATATAATATCTTTTTAAACATATCTGCTATTTGGAGCATACGACTTTGGTTAGAATTTAGTTAACAATATTCATAGGATTGTTCAACAGTTCTTCTAACTTTTCTCATGTACTCCTGTTTATCGTTTCGGAACGTCTTTGCTGCATCAAGGTTTTCTGGTGATTCACAATTTGGATCTGAAAGCATTGATATAACAGAAATAAGGATTGATTCCACAGTATGAATTGGAAGCCATCGTTCACTTCTATCTTCATATTCAAACACATCATTACCTGGCGGATGTAATATAGAAATACAAACTTCGCCTGTTTCTCTGATATTTGGATGGTACATTGGACAAATGAACCTCATCTTTGGTGGATTAAGTGGATAATCTTGTGGAAACTCGAGAATTGCTGGGAAAAGGCCACCTTCATAAGGAGTTCCTGGAGGTCCAATCAATGTTACTCTCCATTTAAAAATGTCGTCGTTTACTAATCCAGCAGAGAAGCCAGATGATGGATCCTGTTGGAGAGTTTTAAGTTGCTTTTGAAGTAGAACGGATGCAGCAGACATTTGCTCACTTAAAGTGATGTGGTCACATCCATTTTTTTCAAGGTATCCAACGTTATCGGGCGGCTATTTTTAAGGTCTGCTTGATTTTGAGTACTTTACAAAAGTGATCGTCTCTTTAGTAAAAAATCAGTCCTTAAGCCATAAATCAAATGATCATTATTTAAATTTAATCACTTTCTAAAACTACATGTTAATACATAACGTGATAAGTATTAATGAATTAAGTGAAGGTGAACATAATTATTGAATAAGAATTTGAACAAATTTAAAAGAAATTATGACATGAGTTATTTATGTTTTTAGTTAAACTTTTAGTTGATAGGATTGTGTATATTTTTTCCCGTTATGAATAAATGAAATCTGGATGTCTTCATTTCTTGGGTTCTGTTCATTTTGTCTCATTGAAAGTTCACCATCAATGAGATCTCCTGGTACGACTCGAACAGGTTTGTTCAAATAACAAACGACTTGTTGGTAATCTGTTGATTTAAAATATGGAGAAGTAGAAAATACAAATGAGCATTCAGGACCCCTGAAAAAGCAATCAAACCATATCACAAAGGCATGTGCTGTATTGGATTCTGATGGAAGGAGCGTAAAAGGCGCTGTAAAAGAAAGGTCTTCGAGCTTAACGGTCAATGAATCAAATTCCTTTACAACGCACTCTCCGCACAAAATACCATCTGTTGGGCATGTATCAATAAGTGGCTCGAGCAGTGCTTCTTTTTTCATAGCTGTAAATTTGTATCCATAAACATTATCCCAGAAATTAATTTTTGTATTTCGATATTCCCCATCTTCAATGGCAGTCATTACTATTCTAGAAGAAGATGGAAAAACTGATCCTCCTTCTTTTAAGAATCTATCACGAGCAACAATAAAAGATGGAAACATTGAATCAAATAATAATCCGCATCCAAAAAAATCGCAAATAATTAAATCAACTTTTTCTGGTAACTCAACTTCTTCTAGGAGTCCGTGGATAACTTTAACTTTATCTGATAAACCATTTAATTCAACTATTTTTTTTGTGTATTCAATGAATGGTGATCTATCAACGGCATAAACAACACGGGCTCCACGCTTAGCTGCCCACATAGCAAAGAGCCCAGTTCCACAACCTGCATCTAAAACGGCTTTTCCTTCTATTAATGATCTGTTTAAAAAAATAGCATTTCTAAATGCATCAATCCGAGCAGTATCTTTTAATAATGATTCGTGGGCGCCAAAGTGTGCATAAGTGTCATAATAATAATCGCAAGATTGGAGTGTATCTGGGTTCATCAAATTTGGGGTGGCCGTTAATTAATGGTCCAGTAAAATTTTACTTTTTTGAAAAATGAAAACAATAGATCATAATTACAATATTGCTAATGAACATTAAAGAACTTACTGGAAAGAAAACAATTCAAAAATTAAATTTATTAATGAAAATGGAAATTTGATAATCTTTTGAATTCAAAAATTGAAAAACAGTTTCGAACGCAAAATCCCTAAATTCGATTTTTACAAAAACAAATTTCTTGTTAAATCTAAAAAATTATCAGGCAAGAAAACAACAAAGCGACTTATATTTGAATCAAAAATGATCGTTTTGTACGTTATATAAATGTATGATCCTGTTGGCCAATTGCGCTCCCTCGGAAGAGATTTATCAAAGATTCCATCCAACCGAATGCCATTAGACCTTAAAAATGTGTGTTTAATTTGTGTGAATTCATATCGATCATTTCGACAAAACATTGGAACCACTCCAATTAATGATGCAGCAACAATGGCTAAATGTGTTAAATATTTTGAATATGAAGTTTATTATCTTCATAATCCTCATGCACAAAGATTTCTTGAATTCATCGATTATTTCTTTGAAAATACTCAGAAAAACCTTATAGTATACTATGTTGGACAAGGAACCACGGCTTCTGATTTAGATAATACACAACCACATGATTTTGATGAAGCTTTTACTTTTGAAGATGGTATCATTTATGATGAAGATATGATTGAACATCTTCAATGTAAAGCACCATCAAATAAAATAATTTTAATCACAGACACGTGCAGACAAAATACTTGCTGGAGTATAAAATCACCTGAAATTAAGGGATACACACTTCCTGAAAGAGTCATATCCCTCTCAGCTTCACCACGTTCAACGACTTCAAAACAAATGATGGCGTTATGTCAATCCCAAGGCATCTTTACATTTAATTTAACCAAAGAGCTCAAATTACATCCAAAAATTACACCAAATGAACTTCTACCAAAAATGAACTCAGTGTTATCCGAATATGTACAAGACTTCAACGTCGGCTCTTCATCACCAGAATTATTGGATGAGCCAATTATTGATTATGAATAAATAAAAAAATTTTGTGAATTGTTTTTCACTATGTTTGTTTGATACATTAAATTTTTTTTTGATGCGAAAATCATTTTTTAAAAATGCAACTTAACTGGAAACCAAGTGTATCTCAAGGGAAAACTGTAAAGACTTTCTTGTCTAGATTTGAAGATAATTCAAGAACCGAAAATTCACTTATTTATTATTTCCAAAAAGTTAATGGAAGTGAAAAAACAATTCTAAATCTAATGACGATTTTTACATGTACACCAAAAGAAGAGATAATTGACCGAAAAATCTTACAATTTATTTTTGAAATGTCAGTTAATTTTGTTGAAGAAAATCGATTTTTAGAGATTTCTCTTAACTGCCTCACATATCTTTTGAACAGAGGCTTTGATTTTAATATTCCAGAGGAAAATTTACAACAATTTGTTAATTATATTTTTAGCAAAACTATTTATAAAACTCAATCATTAGATTTACTTATCTCTTATTATACCAAACATTCCACGAAGTTTCTGTATTTAATCCTTAAAGATATTTTAAATTTTTTGATTTTAAACGATAATATCGACATCAGCAAATTATTAAAAATAGTCATAAATAACAAAATGAAACCGAAATACATCGAATACACATCAGTTCTATTAAATTCGAAAAACTACAAAAACATTTGTGGCTCATTAGAAATCATTGATACATATTTCCAATATTTTGGCGAATTTTCACAACAAATCGCAGAGAAAATTTTAGAATTTTTTTCTTTTTCCAATGACGTCATTAATATTTATTCGATAAAAGTATTATTAAAACTTCAAATTTTCACTGAGCGAATCTTCAAAGAAATATTTCAATTTCTCAAGAAAGATACAAATGTTTGTTTATGGGGAATATTTTATCTATTGGAAAACATTGACAAATGGGAAATACTTCTTACAAACGAACTGTTGCACGACTTAATTACATATATACATTTGATTCCATATAAATTTTCATCGAAAGCGATTTTGATCATTCAGCAAATAATAATCAAAAATCCAAACGATTACATGTGGGCAATTGATGAGGTTATGCAATTTATTTATGATGGTGAATGTGGGCCAATGATTATCATAATCATTTTGGAACTACTGGAAAACGTTTCGTTCGATGCTGATGCAACACAAACGTTGTATGAATGTCTGTACCAGTATGAAAATGAAATTGGTGAATATTGCAAATGTGAAAATGAAACAATTTCTTTTTTGGCTAAATTAATCATTGACTCTGTGAACTTTTACTTCGAAGATATTCAGTAAAAGTGATTTTTTGATTTTTTTTTACATGATCTACTTGTGACACCGTTTATGTTTGGCGAACGTTATATGTTACAGTAAATAAATTGTTTTAAGGCGTTTGTCTACAACAATAAAAACTCTTAATATATATTGTTAATATTAAATTCATTCGGAGTATGGTGTTTAGGCAGATATTTGCTTCAAATTTGTAGTTGATTTAAAACTTTTTTTATGGTCTGTAAATGAACTTGTAGAAATATTGAAACTTCAAAATTACTTATTGGACTATTTCAAAACAATATTTGGAAATTGTATTTAATTATTTTAATGAAGCCATATAAAGGTTATACAAAAAAGTTAAATTAATTCTGAACGAAAGGGAATCGATGTTAACATACGTTAAAGCAAAAGATATTTATTTATTTAATTTTTTATGTGTTTTAATGATTTAATGTATCACAATAATATTTGGAAACCATTTGGATTATTTTATACAGCACTTACGAAGACATGTAAGCTTTGTTATGTGGAAGTTGTTAAATTACATCTTGAACAATGAACTGACATTTTTATTAAAGATATTTATTTGTTCTATATAATATTTTTTTTTATTTTAATTTATCATTTAAAACACATGAATTCATCTTATAAAGTTACGCGAAAACAAATTTATTGATTTAATTTAATATTTCCAATTTCACTTTATCTATAACATAAACATTTAACTAAACAGCGAATTATTTACCGAAATCGATCAGTGGTATTGTTGTCATATCGTTACCGCTTTCCAACTTATTTGACGCGAACACTGAAATCCTTTTTCCGTCGGTGTTGAAAGCCTCCGCCAGACTCTTTGATAATTCGTTTAACTTTGTTCCCATCTCTACACCTAATCCTGGCTCCTCGTCGATGTACATTTGCATTGTTGCGAATACCGACGGCAATCCGAATACTCTATCAGCGGCCTCCGGCGGCGGCGCAGTCGGCGGAACGATTCCGTATTTTCCACTTGTTGCGATGTACTCCGTCACCATCGACGCCAACGGGTCAACGGATGTATCTATTGTTGTTCGCGATGCCAATGTGAACAATGACGGCACTGTGTTAATGAAAGCTGTATCGAACAAAGAGTCATTAATATGATCATTAACTTTATATGGCGGGTTTATAATTCTCGTTTGGAAGTCGCCGTATAAAGTTAAGTATAAATATAATCGTTTATGTTGTGTACTGAATGGTCTTTTCCGTAACAAACGATTATTAATTCGTTTAACTTCATCATAATGACGAAATGGTATTAAGTCTTTGATCACTGAATTAAATGCTAAGATATGTGGCGATAACATTAAACATTCGTAGAACCATAACATTTGTTCTGGATCATTAATTTCACATTTGTCGATATATACTTCAGCTATTGTTGGCGATTCACTTATGAAATGTAAAAACTTTTTAGCGGCCGAATCTTGGATATAATTCGATGATATATTTATCGATGTTAACCCATAGATGTTAAATAACATATCAATTAATGAATCCATGACATCGGGATTAGTAATAGTGCATACGTCACATAATGATAAACCCCAAAGTTCTCGTGTTGAAAAGAAGTTACTAAAATCGGTAAAACATTTCTCGACTTCTTTCGAGAAACAACCAGAGATAGATAAGTGCATTAATTTATGTTGTGTGTTTTCATTCGTTAATGGAGTTTGAGTTTCTAAAAAGCGTAAAAACTCGTTAAATGATTTGGAATCGAATTTGTTATAACTCATATTTAACTCAGTGATTGATGGATGAAAACTTTCTAATGGTAATAAGTTAAAGAATTCATCCCATGGAATAGTTAAATGTGTTTTGTCGAGTTCTAATACTAATGGAAACTTTCGTGAACGTCGACAAATTGTTGATAAGAATGATGACAATGAATTCGGTATCCAATTTGAGTCTCCAACATTTAAATGGATTAAGTTCTCTGGTAATGAATCATCTCGTAACATTACTTCTTGTCCATAATTACGTCGCATTGATAATCGTTGTAACTTATTATTAGTGTTGGATAACATTGTCATGAAATTACATATATCAATTCCACAGTTTTCGATTATTAATTGCCGTAATTCAATGGACTCTAAAATGTTCTTAATGAATGATATAATGGATATTTCACATTTCAAATCAATGAATCCAATTGTTGTGATTCCTGATAAAAATGTCGAATTCTCTAAACACTTTCGAAAGATTTGCATTAATTGCTCCGTTAAAATCGGCTTGACGCTCTTAAATATTATGGTGTTGATGGAATATGTAACTTGTTTCATGGACATTAAGAAATCAATAACAAAGTTTGTCGAACAATGATTGATTCGAAGACAGTTCAAATGATTATATGTGTTACGTTTAACATGAATGCCTTTGAAATTGGCACTGTTATAACCTTTTAAGGTAATGCTAATGAGTTTGTTATAGTTGGAAAATGTCCACGTGATGATATTACCTAAGTTTTGTGGTGAAAAATCTTCAAGAATTATCGAAGAAAGATTTGGCTCAAGAGATAACGCAAAGAATAATGGCGTGGGTGATTTGATGGAAGCGCGTTGGAATTTAATTGACTTGTGCGGATTGGAATCATATTTATTTATTATTGATGATATGGTTGGATCAATATCTTGTGATTTGGAAACAGAGGCTGCAACGTATCGATGCAAAAGTATATGTGGTGGACGACTTTTTGGTGGAAGTTGACTATTTGCATCTGGTATTAAATTTAATCCTGTAACAGATTCAACATCAACATTCCAAGTAATATACTTGTATTGACGGTAAAGATTGGTCATAAGTTGGCCACTTTCTGGAAAGTTTAAAAGATAAACATTTTCACCATTTGAACTTTTAAATATAAGTTTTAATTCTTCTTGTGAACATGAACAACTTATTAAATCAAAAATAGAAAGGACTGTCTCACGGTCATAACTAGAGCGAACACGTGATTTAGAAAATATATAAAGACAAGATTCAGTTAATAATACATACCTTTGCTTCTTCTTTTGTGAAATTACAAGGAAAACTTCACCAGCCCATTGCTGAGTTTCGCTTTTATCTACACATTGCTCAAGTAACTTTTGAGCAATTTCAGGTTTAAGTGGGATGAAAGAAGTCATTTTTTTGTTTTACAAAATAATTCATAAGTTTACATAAACGGCTTGGGGCGCCCTAAGTATGAAAAGAAAAAATATGGTATTAAAAACATTTAGTAATTTTGTGAAATATCAAAAAATCTGACTAAAACCAAACTGTCAGAACCATACGTAATTTATTCGCTTTCTTCGTTTTTGTTATCTGGAAATTTTATATTCAGAAATGTTTGGACTTGACTTGCATAATATGCATGTGCTAGATCATCTGAACTTATGCTCTCGGGTTTATATGGGGTGTAATCTTTAATTTCATCCTTATCTGATGAAATGATTAAAGCTTCTTCTGGTGGAATTTTGTTCGCCCACTCAGATGAGTCGTATTTATCCGGGAGGTGTGTTGTTAGTCCTATCATGTATTTTTCAAGAACTTGTTCAAAGTTCTCAAGTTGGAACTGAAATCTTTTTTTCCCTTCCATTGTTGTTTCACTTCACATTTCATTTCAGAAATAATTAATGTTAGTGAACAAAGAAAAATATTAAAAAAAAAAAAAATTTGAAATTCTTAAATCTTGAAATACTACAAAACAAGAGGAAAATTATGATATTTATATAATATTTTATTTTTGAGATTAAAAATCATATTTTTCATTGCTGGGAAAATAATTTGGTAATATTTACATAACCACTTATAGATGCTAAATTAAGTGCTGTATTAAATAATTTGCAGATTCCCCATGTATTCTTAAAATATATCAAATTATTAAAATAAATTTTAAATAAAAGAAATAAATATCTTTAGCATTAATATCAATTCCTTCTTGTTGGAGAATACAACAAAATTTTATCAATAAAAGAATGTTCACTTATTAACTACAAAACAACAAATATTAAACAATTCTTTTTATTTATTTAGAAACAAAAAATAAGTTAAAGCTAACGCGATTAATCCTATTCCAATAGCTTTCCTAAAAGCTCGATAAAATTTTTGCCTACGAATCAGCTTTGCTATTTCATTATGATGCAAGCGATCTGCTAACAGAAGTGCTGTATTAAATAATTTAAATAATTTCTAAATATTATTTTGAAATATAAAATTCTTAAAACTAATATTAAACAAAACAAACACATATCTTTAACATCAATATCAATTCCTTTTTGCTCAAGAAGTAATTCAACTATTTTTTTATAATCATATACAGATGCCAATATAAGTGCTGTTCTAAATAATTTAAATAATTTCCAAATATTATTTTGAAATATCAAATTATCAACACAAATTTTAAATAAAACAAATAAATATCTTTAGCATTAATATCAATTTCTTCTTGTTCAAGAAGTAATTTAACTGTTTCTATATGACCTTTTTTGGAAGCGAGCATTAGAGCTGTTCTAAATGATTTAAATACATTCCAAAAATTATAAAAAAAATATAAATATTTAATATTGATATAAAATAAAACAAATAAATATTTTTAGCATTGATATCAATTCCTTTTTGTTTAAGTAAAATTTCAACAATTTCCGAGGAACCATTTTCAGCTGCAACCATGAGTGGTGTTACAAATATCATGAATAATTTCTAAAAATTAATAGTAAATAAAGTTTATAAGACTAAAATCACTTTTGGCATTAAAATTAATGCCATCTTTAGAAAGGAGTAGTTTTACTATTTCTATATTTTCATTCTTGATTGCACTCATTAGTGCTGTCATGAATAATATAAATAATCTCCTAATATTAATTTAAAACGCCAAGTAATTGAAATAAATTCGAAATAAATTTAATGAAAACTAGCTTTAATATTAACATCGATTCCTTCTTTTTCAAGAAGTAATTTACTAATTTCATTGTAGTTATTTTCAATTGCCAAAATAAGTGCTGTAAATAATTTGAATAAATTCCAAATAATTTTTCAAAATATAAAATTCTTTGCTAAAACACCCAACAAAACAAACAAATAGTTTTACAATTTATATCAATCTTTTCTTGTTTAAGTAGTAATTTTACTATTTCTAAATTTCCGTTTTGTGATGCCTTCATTAATGCAGTCCAAAATACTATAAATAATTATTAAAAGATAATTTTAAATATAAAATTAATAGAACAAATATAAAATAAAAAGTATAAATATTTTTAACATTAATATCAATTCCGTCTTGTTCGAAAATATACTTAAATAGTTCTATGTTTCCTGATTCTGCTGAATATACCAATATATCTTTTGGAAGTTGATTTTTTATAAGGAAATATTTGATTAAAAATATATTACCAATTTGTGCTGATTCATTAATAAGATTAATATTTTTATTATATATTTTCATTCCTTCTTTTAATAAAAAAGAAAGTATTTCATAGTTGCTAAAGTTTATGCATATCCAACCAAGTTCTATTAAATCTCTGGTTTGAATAATTTGCCTACCTTCAACATCATCATAAACATCATAAAATTTTTGTAATTTGTTTTCAAAAATATATCTAAAGATATCATTTTGATGGAATTTAATTGCTGTTTCATATGCATCTTTAAATGATGAATGATTTTGTTCACATAAATGAATGATTTCTTCATTTCCACTTGCAACTGCATATTTACCTGTATTTTCTACATTTACATTGTTCATAAGTAAATATTTGAAACATTTTACAGATCCAAAGAATGCTGCATATTCAATTAATGTAACATAATATTGATTAATAAATGAACATCTTTCATAAGGAGACGGTGTAATTCTTTGATTAAAATCAAAATTAGTTTGTGATGATATTTCTTGAAGTTTTTCTATTTCATCATATCGAATTATTTTAGCAATTTCATTTTCATTGACTCCTTCTTTAACATATTTCTTATGAAGTTCCCAATTGTTCCTTGAAAGCTCTTCAAAATTTTTTCTGTAATGAGAGTAAAAATATTTTTTTATTTTATTTTTATCTTCTGTTTTGTAATGTGCAAAGTATGGTGATGAAATATTTTTAGTAACATTTTTATCAATTAAATTTTTCTCAATCATCTTTTCAATAATAAAATATGCATCATGTGATTTGATTTTAATGATTTGGTCAATAAAAATATCAATAATTTTTGGAATACTTTTGTCCATTTCTTCTTCTTTTGTTTGAATTAATTTTAAATAATTTATGAATTTATATATTTCATTATTTTGCTTACAAAATGCCGAATAAACGATTTTACAAATTGTGAAATTAAATGAATAAGGGAAATTTGGATCGAACAAATTTAAAGTTTGTTGAACTGAATTCTCCATATTATCTTCAGTTAAATGGAATATTAATTTTTGGAGTGAATTAAGCATGCTTTCAAAATTAATCACTTCCATCTTTTATTGCAGCAAATTTAAAGTATCAGAGACGGTTTTATTACAGATTTGAAATCGAAAGCTCTCATAGAAAATATTGAATATCAGATATGCATTGAATTTTTAAGCTGTTAGGAAATAGAAAATGCGGAATTTAATTAAGATATGATCAATACATGGGATTAAACAGAGATTTCGAGAATTCGATGCATCAATTATCACTTTGAAAATTAATTCAAATAATTTATAATGGAAAACAATTTTAATGATCAGTTATCTAGGAATGAAAAATAAATAAAGAAACAAAATATAAAATGAAATATTTAATGATGTTTTGATGAAGAAAAAATCTTATTTCTTTTGGAGCAAATGCTCAACATCAACATTAACACAATTGAGAATAGATGGATTTGCTCTGGCTGCGCCAAGGAATTCGTCATAAGAAATAACACCATTATCATCAGTATCAATTTGACGATATGTTTCTTCAACAGATTGATTCAATTGTTCAAGCGTAAGCTTTACAGAGCCATTTTCCTTCATGCTTAAGGCTAAAACACTTTTAAGCTCTTGTCTTTCAATTGTTCCATTTCCATCAACGTCAAAGAGTCCGAAACAGAACTTTGCCTTTTCGTCTATCGAAGCTCTTGGACAAATTGAAGAAAGACCTTTAACATACTCAGGGAATTCAATTGTTGCACTATTATCGCGATCAAATGCAGCAAATATGCGCTGAGCAAAGCCAACGCTTCTGAGGCCCAATGCTTCCTTGAACTCTTCCATGTCTATAGTACCATCGTCATGGCCCAATTTGCTCAGATATCCATACTTTTCAAAGAGAATGTTGATTTCTTCTTCGCTAAAGTGAGTGCTTGCTACCAAATCAGAGACAAGCTTCTTGGTTAACTTGGTCTTTTTGACTTTGATTTTGCTTCCATCGTTTCCCATCCAAAAAATGAAGTAAAACGAACAAAAAATCAATTCAAATTTGAATGGTCGTAAATTGGTTTTTATTGAAAAATCCGGTGACTTTTTGAAAAGTATACTTTTACCGTTCCAATTGTCCGTAACAAACGATTTTTCAATAAAAACGATGTCGTTGGGGTGGTGCAAATTGTACGTTAGGATTTCATGCGCTACAAAAAAATCAAAATAATAGAAAAAGGAACATATGGATCTGTATGTCTAGGAGAAGATAAAGAAAGTAATGACTTGGTTGCTATTAAAGAATGTGCCTATTCAACAACAACAAATCGTGAAATAAATGCTTTATTAAATCTAAAGCATGATCATATTGTTAAATTATTAGATAAAATATATGAAAAAGATAAGGTCCTTCTTGTATATGAATAATTTGGAATCGATCTTTTTACATTTATACTTAGAAATCATCCTTTATCAATCGAATTAATTAAAAAAACAATGAGAGAATTGCTTTGCGCTATTTGTTATATTCACCAAAAAGGATGGATACACAGAGATTTAACATCCACAAATATATTGATTAATGAGGAATTCACAATTAAAATATGTGATTTCGGTCTTTCAAAAGAAATAAATCAAAGACCACACACGCCTAAAATGTGTACATTGCAATATTCAGCACCTGAAATTCTCATAGGTGCTACGAATTACACAAATAGTGTTGACATATGGAGTTGTGGGTGTATATTTATAGAACTTATTTTAGGAAAATTAGCTTTTGATGAAGAGTCAGAGGTTAAAATCCTCCGCCAACAATTGTTATTACTTGGTACTCCGAATTTATGGCCAGAACTTCCACCTTCAATCAAATTACCATCATTTCCATCAAAACTTTCATCCATATTTCCAAGTTCATTTCCACCTGAAGCAATAGATTTTGCAGAATCTAGATAGGGTTAACCCTTTTTTGAGATACTCATTCAAATAAAACTAATGATATATCTAAGGGTAATTTTCAAACTGTTCTCAGGAGAAAAAATTGTTTTCACTAAAATTTTGTTTTATCCAAATTTAAATGCTTTTGAAATGCTATTTCAAATTTTGTGAAGCGGTTTGTTTTCAATTCCAATAAAAATTTTTGCTTCATTTTTTTCAGAGATTAATGCGGTTATGTGATCTTCCACCTGACTGAACCATAAAAATGGTTGAAGAATTGGTTCCTGGCTTCAAAGTTGTTATTATTGGTGATACATCAGTTGGAAAAACATCAATCCTGACACAGTACAATCTTCATTATTTTAGTCAAGAGGTTCAACCAACTATTGGATCATCTTTCCTCTCAAGTACAATTCAGACAGAAAAAGGCCCTGTTACATTGAATATTTGGGATACAGCTGGACAAGAAAAATATAGATGTCTTGTTCCAATGTATTCTCGATCTGCAATAGCAGCAATTATTGTTATTGATGCTTCAGGCAAAGCAAATTGTACATGCATAGAAGAATGGGTTGATTGTGTTAGGAAAAACTGTTCTCCAGAATGTAAGATATATATTGTTGCAAATAAAATAGATCTTCCAGATACAATTCCAATGACAGACCTTATTCAATATGCACAAACAAATGGATTTCCTTTCTTCTCTTCAACAGCAACATTATATAATTCTGTAGCTCCAATATTCAATCAAATAGCTTGTGATATCTCTCTTGCATATTATATAAATCAGAATAAAAAAGAAGAAGATATCGATATTTTTAAGAAAATTAACAAAAAAAATGGTTGTTGTTAATACGATAAAATATCTTGTAAGAAATGCTAATATTTCCCATCTAACAAATAAATAAATGTTTGAATCTTAATAAAATCATGGATACATAATAAATTTAGAAAATGTTTTTTGAATACTTTGAAGAATAAATTCGAAATTAATTCAATATATATATATATATATATATATATATATATGTTTCTTTTATATTGAGAAGAGAAATTTCCTACTGCTTCCTGTCTAAATACTAATTATGGAAGTTCTATATGCTTTTGTAGATTAAAATGGAAACTGGAGTAAAAATACGTTAATGAATAAACAAAAAACATAAAATTTCCATGAGACATGCTGGATTAAAACAAGCACAGAAAAGAATTAAAAACAGAAAAGCCTACGAGCGCGAAATAATGAAAGCCAAGGAAGAAGAAAAAAAAGATTGGAATGCAAGGGTCGCATATGAAGCTGATATTCGTGCTGATATAAATAGAAGAGTAAAGAGACAAATGTTAGCAGATAGAGAATTTGAGCTAGCAAATAAATTATATCAACATCAAAAAAACATTGAAGAACAACAACAGCGAAATATAGAACTTGATAATATTGCAAAAGAAATGAGTCGCCAACAAGAAGAAAAACTTCGTAATTCTAAGTTGCGACAAGGAATTCGAGAAAATTCTGCAGAAATTCGAGAACTTCAATCGAAACTTGAACTAGCTGTAATCAACCAAATACTTGATAACCAGATCAAAGAGCGTCGAATGTGGAAAGAAGAACAACGTTTAGAAGCAGCTATGGAACGACAGCGCATCAACAAAATTAATCAAGAAGAAGAAGCACGTGAAGCAGAAATACGCAAGGCAAAAGCCGAGAAGCTTCGAAATGATCAAATTTTTGTTCAACAACAATTACAAGAAAAACGAAATCGCAAGAAATTACTTTATGAAATTGAACGTGAACATGATAAAAAGCTTATCGAAGAAGCTGAAAAAAGAGAACGTGAAGAATATATTCGGCAACGACAAGAAAAACTTGAAAGGATGCAAAGGACTAAACATGAAATTGATCAATTTTTGAAACAACGCGCCGCACTTAAAGCAGCCGAAAAAGCACTTGAAGAAGAAGAAGATCGTAAAATCTATGAATATATTCAAGATGTAGATGAACGACTTCAACGAGCTCAAGAACAATCGAAACTAAGAGAAATAGCTCGAAACATTGTAGCAGAAGAAATCGGCCGTAACATTCGAAGACAAGAGAAAGAACGCGAAGAATATGAGCAACTAATCATTGATTTAGAATATGAGAAAGAATTAGAACGATTAAAGCAGAAAGAAATCGAAGAATCGGAAAAAATAAGACGTCAACACGAAGAAATAAGACAATATATGAAAGAACATGAAGAAGAGAAACAAAGGAAATTAATGTTATCCAAACAAGAAGAAGAAAAAGCGCGAAAAGAAATGATTGAAGAAAATGAACGATTTAAAAGACTTGAGCAACTTGAACAAGAAAAAAACGCAATTAAAATAAGTAGATATAGAAGAGAATTAGAAGCGCATATTTTGCAAAGAAGAAAAATGTTACAACAGGCAAAAGAAGAAGAGTTAAATGTCCTTAGGTTGCAGAAAGAAAGAGAAGAAAGAAGAAAACAATTGATTGAAGAGGAAAGAAGAAATTTGGTCGTCGAATACATACTGAAAATGGGACCTGAGTTCGTGAAATACCTGCCAAAGGGAGTGCTAAAGGACGGCGACATAGACTTCCTTCCAAAAGCTTATCAAGAAGCAATCCTAGAAATGAATGTTTTGTAAGTAAATGTATATAAAGTGGTGTAAAAACTTTGTTTTTTAATAAATTACTGGTTAAAATTATAATATATTTTGGTTTATAAGCTACTGTTTAATGATTAGTAAATTCTACATAAAATATTTTTAAATGCATATATTCTAATTTCGAATTAAATCGATGTGAAACTTATGCATTTACCTTTTGAACAAAAATTTGATCATTAATTAAATTTGGTCATTATGTAAGTTTTTATAAAATCTCAAAAATAGGTTAAAATGAGAATATCTTCATAATGTATTTATAAATTATATATTTTACACATGATTTAATGTTTATCGTATATACAATAAGTCAGAGCTGAAATTTTGTAATAACTTAAAAAATTAAGAATTTTTTACATAAACATTCGAATGATATTCAATAGGCATTTATTTTTATTATATTTTTTTTTGCTTGATACTTATGATTATTTTTTACGTTTTTCAATGTCAGTACAATTTTGATATTTTCCATAATTAGAATGGAATTTATTCGCAAACGATTGAATGATGTCAAATCTTCTATTTTCTGCTGATATGACAGGTGCATCTTTATATTATTTAATTAAATTCCATGTATTATTTCATAATTTTATTTATTAATATAAATTCTATATAAAACAAAATAATTTCTTATATTAATATCAACATTTTTATGGACAAGAAGTAATTTAACAATTTCTATATGACCATTTTCAGATACTAATATAAGTGCTGTTCTAAATAATTCAAATTATTTCCAAATATTGTTTCGAAATATAAAATTTTTAAAATATATATCAAATAATTCAAATAAATATTTATAGTGTTAATCTCAATTCCTTTCTGTTCAAGAAGTAATTTAACTATATTTGTGTAACATTAGAAGATGCAAAAAAAAATTCTGTACTAAATATTTTTTTAAATGATTTCCAAATATTGTTTCAAAATATTATTATAAATTATTAAGAAAACAAATAAATATCTTTAACATATATATATAAATCAATTCATTTTTGTTTAAGAATTAATTTAACAATTTTTGTGTGACCATTAAAAGATGCAGAAATAAGTGTTGTTTAAAATAATTCCCAAATACTATTTTGAAAAAATAAATCATTAAAATAATTTTCAGATAAAACAAATAAATATCTATAACATATATATATATCAATTCCCACTCGTTCTAGAAGTCTTTTTGTAACTTCAATGTGACCTCTACGTATACTTCTAAATGAAGTATTGTTTCAAAAAAAACTCAATAAACTCAAAATAAAATGTCATACTCTCAAATATTTAAAAATATATATATATATTGGATTAACATCTAATATTTTATTTTGAAACTGCAACTGAAGTAAATCTTGAGCTCATCATCTTCTTTTCAATAGTTTACAGTCTCAGTAAACATGAAAAAATCGTTTTGCGCACAATTTTTTCGAGCATTTCTCTTCAATATTATTCTTTATACAATTGTAATACCTTCTTGTCGCCTTTCTTTTATAAAGATGATTCAGGATTCTAATTCAAAAATTTTTATGTTAGGTCAATTTTTAATGTTTCTTACCTTTTTATTATTATTTCTTTTTGAATTTATCTTGTTTCGATTACTTTTCATGAATCCTGGCCGTCTATCAGATGAAATTCAAAAAAGAGGAACAGATTTAATTTCCAATTATTCTTTATGCAAAAAATGTCACTTGCCAAAACCACCAAGATGTCATCATTGTTCGAGGTGTGGTTGTTGTATTTTAAACATGGATCATCATTGTGATTCTTTAGGGATTTGTCTTGGATACAGAAATTACAAATTTTTTATTCTACTTCTTTTCTATGGAAGCGTTGCCTCTGCTTACGGCGGCATCATTTTATTGATTTCTTTTTTCATAGTCAAAGGAGCTTCAAAAGTATCGCAGTTAATTCTTTCACTTTTTTTGTTTCTAATCGCATTTGCACTTCACTTCTTTCGTAACTTTTATATTAAGCTCACTGCAAGCAATATGACGACAATTGAAAGCCGTTTTCCAGAACTAACAAGTATGGAAATATCATTGCCACAAGTAAATTTAATTGGAAAAGGAATCACGAAATACCTTCCAATTGTGGAAGATGTAAATCCGTTTGCATTTGTTTGATGAATTTGTTGTTTGTTTGTAAATAATGTTTTTATTTCATTTTTTATGTTTTCTTATGTAAATAAAACGGAATTAATGGAAGAACTTTCTTGCGTGCTATAAATGTATTGAAGAAATATTTATAAAATAGAAACACTTGGATTTTCTGTTAGGAAGAATAAAACTACAATTGGATTCTTTAGTGTTGCTTATGGAAATAGGAGAATAAATGTGAGTAAGTGCGGAGTTTTTGGAAAAGCCGAAAACTTAATAATTACATAGAAATATTTACTTGTATCAATGTAATTATCATAAAGTTATTTATCATTGTTAATCAAATCAAATAAGATGTTAAGTTTTATCCCGTCAACTTCTTTATTCCTGTTATTCTAATTTATAAATTCTTTCTTTAAATGAACAATTTGAAATCCTCGAAACAAATTAAAAAAAACATAATAAATTTAATTTGAATTTTTTGTTCTAAAATAAGGCCAACAAACTCTATTCATTTATTTATTGATATTAAAGAAAAATTTAAAAAGAATTAAGAAGTTGATTGGTTTTAAGAAAAGGAATTAACAATTTTCACCTTTCGCAAATATCTCAACAAAACTCAAAATACTGCTTTCTTGCCATACAAACATTAAATTAAACCAAAAAATACAAATTATTTAACAAAATACATAATGATCGATAGATGGCGAATAAATTTCACCATTGTATTCCAAGGCTGATATAGCATTGGAAATCCGTTCTAGTGAATATGTTGATCCAAAGTGTCCGGCAATTTCTGCTTTACTTACTCCAGTACTGGAATTGTGTATTTGAATATATTCGAGAATTTTTGGTCTTAACTGTTCGTCCATTTCTTGGTTATTTTCTTGTTCTTGTGGCGCAGGGATTTCGTTGTGGTCACTTGCTTCCGTATGATTGCGAGGATTTTCTGCAATTGCAAATGAAGAATTAGGGGGTAAACCACGAAGAGAAAAGAAATGTACGAACAAAGCGTGTAGAAAATGATATGGAATTTCATCGAAATCTTCGACTTGCTTGACAGAAAATGCTGAAATAATTGGTCCAGTATTTTGTGAATTTGTTGATATCTTACCAACCACAGAAACATAGGTACCTACTGGAAATGAAAGGGTTAGGCACTCCATATTTTTTGAAAAATCTTGAACTTGAAATATTCCTGTTGAATCGTCAATTTCATAATAAGATGCAATTGCTTCTTCTTGGACTGAGTGGACCATACCAACAATATTTATTTGTTTCCTTTGAACGCCATCGATAAGAAATGGTTGTCCAGGATTATAATTCGAATTCAATAATTGCTTGATTGTAACAGGCGTAATAGAGTCATCTACGTTAACAGGGAGACGTTCGTTGCTTTCGGATGGAAGCTTATCGTTCAGATCGAATCCTCCTTCCATTGGGTGAACTTCACCCTGTGAAACGTTTTTTTAAACGGCCGAAAGGCAGTTTTTTGTTTTGTCAACTTTATCTTTCATTATTTTTTTTTTTGTTTTGAATCGAGAATATATTTAATTAATGAATTTAAAAGAGGCTTGGTAATGTTAATTACGGGTGTCCTTAATGGTGTCTTGAAATAAGCCTTGGAGAATTATTGTTTTATCTTAAAGAAGACAGAATATTAAGTCTGGAATTTTTGAGTGACATCCGTCCAATCACGAATTTTAAATGTTCTCAAAAATGTGAAAGAGTTTAAATTTGAATAATTTTACGATAGTTTTCACTAAAATATAATTGAAATTTATTTGCCGAAAAGAACAATTTTGAGAGAAGATTTTCAACTTCTAATGAAAAATTTCAATCGAACTCGTTTAAACTCCAAAATTAATGAGGAAAAAGCCACAGCGCTTTATTAAGTATATCACAGTAAATGATAAAATGGGCAATATTAAATACAGATATGAGCTCGATATGAGCGGAAAATTAATAAAAACTTCTCCAAATTTAATTATTCCATCATTACAAATACCTACAATTCAATCACCTAATCAACTACCATTACCACAAATACAAAAATGTAATAATCAGTACATCTTACCACAGTTGGAAAAAGATTCCACACCTCCACAATTTTCGTTTGATATCGAAAAAGACTTTTTACGCTTTTTCCCAATTACTCCAAAAATGAGAAACAAGCCATTAAGCACATTTGAAGGGTTATTTTTGAAAATCCCTTTCAAAAATAAAGATAATTTTGAAAATAATTCAAAAAAGTAATCGCTAACACTGTTCGTGCTTCCTATAGAGTGTTTTGTAAACATAGATAAAGTTCTTGAAACTTTATTATTAAATCATTTGGTTATGGAAAGTTTTTTTTTTTTTATCTTTTACGATCAAAACGCATTCAATCAATATGATATTTTAAACGTATTTTTTGATGGACTCTCTAAAAAAAACTCATAATATGAATTTGCGTGTGCTTAACAAAGAAATAGTTTATGTCAAATGAAGTGTGAGCATCGTTTCGTTTTATTTAAAAATATATTTATAAATTTCAATATCGAAATTAAATAAGACGAAAGTTATATAAAAATGAGCACATTTATTGCAATATTAATATTGGCTAAAACAAGTATATTTTTAGAGATCATTAAATTGTGAAAATGGCAATTCATAGTCGTCATTCTTCTGCTTCGCAGATAAAACAAAGAACAACAAATCAACAAGGAATAGGACAGTCAATATTCCGTTAATCCACAGAGTCCACATTGTAGATCCAGAAAAAACAAAAGCGTCTGCAATTTGTATTATAATAACCAAAATCTTCGTGATGAAGAAAACAGTATAAAATCCCATAAAAACTGTTATTCGCTTGGATCTTCTTGTTAACATAACTTGACAAAGCAAAGCAAATGAATTGAAATATAAACTCATGTTTTTCAAAAATTGTTTGAAACTGTTTGACACATCAAAAAAAGCTACCAAGGAAAGAACTACAGTAATTGGTATAATAAAGATAGTATGTTTTGAATCCGCAAATGTTTTTGAATTTAATGAATACTTCATTTTAACAAGTAATAAAAGTGATAATGTTACAACAAAATTGATTAAGTATAGAAAGAATGAAATATTAAAATGTGCAAATAAGGATAAAAATGATGATATGCATGAAAATAAAACATAATTTTGAGATAAACCTGCACTGGAATGAATCTTCATCACATTTAGGATAAGGATTATAAATGGCACTATATTTAGCAAGGCCATTTGATCTTCTGATTTTGTTGGGATAATCTTGAAAAGAAACCCTTTCATATTTCAAAACCGTTAAATATAAACGTCTTCAAATCGCACATTCAGCCAAACAATTTAATACAAAAAATACATATTTATAAACATTTATTCAAATACATTATTTAAAAAGAGCTCTTTTTTGGAATTTTAACATGAATATTTCATGAATTTTCCAAAAGATCTAAATATTTTATACTTCAAAATCAAGTGTGTGCTTAACTCAATTGATGAGATATGTAAATCAAAAGAGTTAAGTTACTAAATGTTATTATGTACTCCTTCCAAAAATTAATGGAATTGATTACTCATTATTATTATTTTTGTTGTTCGAGAAAAATTATTTCTTGACATCATATAATAACACTGTCCGATTGATTATATTCATCGCTTTCAAGTGGATCATCTTTTTGATTTTCGTTTAATGTCGCACTTTCATTAGAACTTTTGGCCATTTTAAGGGAATCAAGACCATAGTCATTAAGTTTTAAACTTCTTCTTGTTTTCAACTGTTGCGTTAGTAATTCAAGCATATATTTATCTGCTTTAGAATCACTTTCAATCATTTCCAATTTTTCGTTTAATGTTTTAATTGTTTCTTTTAAATTTTCGGCTTCTGTTTGCATTTCACTAATTGTATATGAAAGTCCTCTGTTTTCATCTTTTAGTTCATTAATTTGATTTTCCATTCTATTAATTTCTATTTCTTTTTGTTCCATAAATAGTTTTCTTTCATTAATATGCTCAATCAATGTATGGATATTTGTTGCTTGTTTTTCTATAACATGTTTTGACTTTTCAGCAATCCAATCTCTTTCATCTGCCTTTTGTTTAAGTATTATTGCTTCTTTTTTGAGTTCCTCAAATTCGTTTTCTTTTAATGCAAGTTTAGTTTGTAAATTTTCAACTGTCATTTCTGTGTTTTCAGCAAGAGATGATTTTTCTTCTAAAGCTAATCTTAAATTGGAGAATTTTGTTTTTAATGTTTCTAATTCAGCTTGTAATGAAGCTCGTTTTTTAGTTTCTTCGAATATTTCTGTTGAAATTGACTTTTTTTCTTCTTCGCTTTTTTGTAATTGATTTCGTAATTCTGTAATTTGCGTTTCGTAAAGTCGAAGTTTTTCGGATTGACGTGCTGATAATGCATCAATTTTATGGTTTTCGATTACTGAATCATTAAGCTTTGTTCTTAATTCTTCGATTCGAGATTCATATGTTGAAATAAGAGCTTGTTCTTTTGTTTGGAAATTTTGATCCAAATTTGATTTGGTCGTTATAAGTTTTTGCTGTTTTTCTTGAATTAACTTTTCATATTGATCTTTCATTTGTTTCTTTTCTTGTTCAAATTCCACTTTTTGGGATTCGATTTTCTGTTTTAATTCTTTTATTTGGTTATCATATTTTTGACATAATTCAGTTCGATTATTTTGTTCTGTTTCAAGTTTATTAATCATTTCCATATATTTTGACTTATATAATTGTGTTTGTTGAGATAAAAATAATTTAAGTCTGGAATCAGAAGCTGGTATTAAAGGAAGTTGAAGATGAATAATTAATGAAAAGCCTGTTACTTGTTGAAACATAAGAGTGGGTACTTTAAATTCTTGTTCATCAATAAGAACTTTTCTTGTTTTATTTTCTTTTTTAGTTATTTCCAACAATTCATAAAAGCAACGTGGAAAATCTGTAAAATCACAAAATAATTTTTGCTCTCTTTTCACTTCTTGAAACTTTTCTGGGGATATTTGGAAATCGTATAAAAATAGTGGATCGTTTTGATCAGTAATTTGAAGTTGAAATTGATCTAATTTTGTTCCTTTAGAAACTTCTTTTGTAAATAGATATGTTAACAACCTTTTTGATGTATGTCCATCCTTACTAATAATTTCAGAATTTACATCGATTCTGAATTCATTAGCATTCATTCCTACACTGCTAATAAACGTACAATGAACGTTTAGTATTGGAGAAGTAAACGGTTGCCTCCCATTTTTTTCATATATATTTTCATATATACCCAAGTTGATGTTTAATTTTTGATTATTTCATGTTGATATAATAAATATAAATATAAAATTTGGAAGAAAAACATATGATAAATTTTTTATAAATTTATAATCAGCTTCTACTTATGATTTACAAAAAACTTTAAGGATAAAATTTCCTTATTAATTTAGTAAAGAATAATTTGCAATATCAAATTTGAAATACATATCGTATATAAGTTATCAATATATTACCTTTATTAATATTGAATATTATTATAAGAAATTATCTTAATTTCATACATCGACAAGTTGATACATGTATAATGAAAATCAATTGTTAGACAATATAAAAATCTTAGTATTCCATGAAATTAGTTCCATTTTGTTACTAGCAGTGTGTATCAAAATTTTTACAGAGGTTGGGTTGAAAACAAAATTGCTCCTTAAACATTATATCATAATGATTAAATCAATAAAGAATGGTCTATTCTAAAAATTAAAATGTTTTATGTGTTGATTTTTTTATTTAAAAAAGCTTATTTATGCAATTGAAATATTTTACATATTTCATTTTTTCGATTCTTTTTATGCTTTAGTTCGTTAATACATTCTTTAGCTTCATTATTCATACATATAAACGCTGTAAATGTTTCTTTGATACTGATATTATTTTTTGTACATGTTTCAAAAAATGGCATGCCATATTTAGCAATGCTTCACCTCGAGGTGACATTCAATTGATTGTTTCTTCGAGATCGATTTTATTTCCCACAAATAATAATTGGAGCTTTACTTTAGATAATTCGTCCAATAAAATAATCTACAGATTTAGATTACCTGCGATCAACAATGGTATGTACAATGACAGAGCCATCTCCTTTATTGATATAAGAGTTACCACGCGGTGAAAAATCATATAATGATGCAGTATCAAGAATGTCAAGAAGAACATTTTGATCATAAATTGATGATGCAAGGGTACATTCATAAACATCTTCAATTTTTGGATCGCATGTAAAGAACCCATTGGAAAGTTACGGTGTTATTACATATTTACCGATACTATCTCTTGTCCATACCACAATACAAAATGCCACATGAATTATCCTCGTTCTAAGATGGCGTTTATTTTATTTGTTAACTTTACTTAATTTAATTTTCAAAGTAATTGAGCGGAACCGCTCTGTTGTAATAATATTTGCTTTTCTGACATTGATTCAAAAAGTGATTCGTTTTCATAGGCACTTTTTCAGATGCGTCTTTCTCCAACGAAAAGAGACGCTTCACCTCCTGCGAAAAGCACGATGTCATCGACACCTAATATAAATGCCCTTCTCTCAGAGCCAAGGAGGAGAATCAGAACTAACACTCGAAGAGACATTCATATGAAACCATTGATTATATTACCAGAAGATATTGAATCCACAGAAAAAAAGCACGGTACAAAATCAATTCCCAGAACCAAACCAAATTTTATTGAACCAAACCAAACATCACCTCATGGTCGACCAAGAAAAGGAACTCTTGATTCCAAATTTGCCTTCTCAACAGACGAAATCCGACGAATCAAACTTCCTATGACTGAAGTTCGTGCGTATAGAATTATAACTAGATTTATCAGAAGAGGTGTTATTCAACTCAGGTTATTGAAAGACACAAAACGTAGGAGTATTGTTCGAGAACTTATCGAAACCGAACGAAACTATGTTGATTCTCTTCAAATATGTCAAGAAGTTTATTACAAGCCATTAGATCGTTCTATATCATCCAAATCTCCACTAATAGACACTGTTTCGATTGGTAAGTTATTTGGAAATATGGATGAGATTTGTGAAGCTCATCGTAATGGTATACTCTCAGTCATGGATGAATATGCGCCACTTCTTCGTTCATCGTTTCCACCACATGAAATATACGTCAAAATCGCGAATGCTTTTACGGAGCTCCTTCCACGTTTAGGCCAACTTTACTCACAATTTTTGAGTCAAACAGAAAATTCTGATGCTCTTCTCAAAAAGTTGAACAAGAACAGAAAGTTCAACAAATTTTTGAGGGAAGCCATATTCAATCCACGTGCAAAGTGCCAGGAAATTGAGGACCTTTTGATCCTCCCCACACAAAGAATTGCCGGTTATAAACTACTTTTTGAGCGCATTCTCAAATATTTCCCATCGGACTCGAACGAATACAAAGCCTTTAATGAAGCATTAACCATGGTTCATAGTGTTGGCGAAACGATGAACGCAGAAAAGAGTGACCAGACATCGCAATCACAGCTTCTTAATATTGCTGAAAGTGTTAGCAAAATTCCACCATTTATATCTATCCTTAAACCAGGTCGAAAATTCATTGGCCAATATAGGCTTAGGTTTATTGATCCTAACAATGGTAATTTGCTTAAGCATTCCTGCATATTCTTGATGAGTGATATTTTATTAATTGCACGTAAGCATTCAGGGAAAATGTTCTCAAGAAAGTTGTTCTATATCGAAGCAGTACCACTTACTCAAGTGCGTCTATCACAGTTTCCAGTTCAAGAATTTGTCGAAAAGGCATTTGTCATCAAAACAGATACACATGAATATAACTTTTACATGAAATCGAACCATAAAAGGAACGAGTTCTTGAGCAACGTGAAGAAACAAAAGAAAGAAATAGTCGACAAGGTCCGGAAGCAAACGCAAGAAGGATTCGAGTACATGGTGAACATATTCCAGCAAATAGCGGCGATGTATGATAGCCCTAAGCCGGCGCGATCGCGGGAGAAAGCGCTTGAGTCTCTTGAATAGTACATGTATTTAATAAAAAAAGAAATGTAAATTGAATACGTTTGCACATTTTTTAATGAAATAAACAATTGAGAAATTCTTTGGGTTTTAATCAAAACAAAGTTTTAGACTCAGCATAAAATTTGTTGTGTTACAAGCACTTGTTTAATGTAATGAAATACAATGTATATGAATGTGTTCACATGGTTGTGTAAGTTTATTGCTTATAACATTTGATAGAGTATCATGTTTAATTTTTTTATGAAGATTTATTCTATCTACAAGAAATCACTATCATAGCCAAGTACATAATCAACTATTAATAGCAAATGTTTAAAATATTTAATATTATTAATGAAAAGAAGAAAAATACATAGGATAATTATAAATTATTGATTAGTCATTGAATTCATATTATCTTAAAAGAGAAAATGCTGCAGTTCGATATATCATTTTGAAGAAATATATAATTTTTTCTAAAAAATTAATGCACTTAAACAAGCTATTAAACGAGGAAATCTTGAAATCATTCATTTAAGGGAACAAAACCATTCAACATTTGAAAAAATATGTTAAACAAATAATATCATTTTTTTCAATAATTTAATGAAAACAAAATTAAAGCAATTAATAACAAAAAAGCATTAGGATATTAATTTATTTCACATATTTATGTTAGAATTCTATCATTTTTTGTGGGATAATGGAATGTAAATCAATAATGAAATTACGAAATTCATTATGAACACTCATGATGAAAACCTCAAAAGGTCATTCATAAATTGTTAAATTATTTATTGAACAAGAAGGAAATGATTAATTCCGCATTAACGCGCTATTTGAATAATTTAAATAAATATTTTTAATTTTTTTGATTTAATGTTTATTTAAATTATTTAATGTTTCAAAAAAAAAATATTGGGGATTTTTCGGTATATTATATAAAGAAATTGTTTGGAATACCAGAAATTTCATTGTTCTTGTTCTTTTTTAATTATCACAGGTAATAAGACACTTTTGAGTAAATTATTTACAAAGCCCTCGTGCGTTGTAAAGAATGAACAACAGCTTTTGGTGGGGAAAATTCAATAAAATGCATTCAAAAAGTGAAATTCAATGGATCCGAACAAATTATCGTCTGTAATTTGTATTAAATTTATATCGTTGTATAAATAGGATTACAAATAGAAATATCTTATAATAAAATCGTTAACAGTTAGTTATTTGCATGCAAGCATTACAAAAATCATTATAATAAATATATTTAAAATATAAAATATTATTGTTTGAAAAAATTTTACAAAATTTTCATGAAAATAACCATATTAGAATCTAACTAATACGTTTAATCGCTGTGAAGCATGAATGAATAAGCAAGGAATACAAATGAATTTAAGCATTTTTTATCAATTTATATTTAAACTCATAAATTCGATAAACAATTAATCTATTTATTTTATTGTCACAAGATCACAAAGTAACACATAAAATCATTATATTGCCTATAAATATTCAATAGATCAAACTATTTGATCAAAAACATCGTACAGTAAAAAGTGACATAAACACATTGTTTCTTTGATACACATCCTTTGTGTTTGATATTGCCATCGAAAACTTCGTGTCCCTCCTTTATTTTCAGATCTCTATATAGAACTATTTATATTGAATATTGAAGAAAAGGTTCCACCACAATCATAATATATAGAAAATTGAAATAACTCTAAGAAATATCATTCTTGGGAAAATTGTGGCCACCAAAGCCTTTAGAACTTTTGAATTAAATTAACCGTATCGTGTTTACAACCAATTCAAATAGGTTATATTGAAAAAGCACGAACGATCAGTGTTTTCTGAATGAAAAATTAGGGTTGATAGATTTCTTTTGAACAAACACGGTGTTTCAATCTAAATGGTTTAAAATTGAATCGACTCAGAAAAGGTGTTATCCTCAAAATGCTGTTTGTAAAATTCCGTGAAATTACTTTCCCGATTGCCTGCAATCTCGAAGAAAATGTATTCCAACTTAAAGCAAGGATTCAAGAGGAAATGCTCGTAGCTTCAGATCTACAATTATTGGTATTTCGTGGAAAACAATTAAATAATCAAGAAGTCTTGTCAAAAATAGGTATCTGTGAGAAATCAACAGTATATATGTTAACCAGAAAATCAGCTTCGGTGGTCAACGTTATCTTCAATAACGATTATTCTTTCAAAATTCTTATTAATCTTACAAGCCCAATTTCACAGATAAGACGAATGATATCAAACAAAACACAGCTAAAAGCAGAACAGCTTAAAATATCATTTAAAGGGAAAAACATCAATTCAAATGACTTTTCATTATCATATTTCGGAATTCAAAACGAAGACACATTAACATGCGAAATAGTTAACACCCCAAGAAGGAGAGAAAAGCCTGCTGAGCTTGTACGAAAGCTTGCCGTATTGTTAGCTCAAATTCAAGAAGGCAAAACAAACAAACAAAGAGAACTCATAGAACAAATAACAGAACTCATCAACAATAGAACATTAGAATCATTTGCATTGATTGATTCATTTGCTCAACAATTGATATCAGATGCAACTAGGATTATAAACCTCTTTGAAACAGATTGCATCGATGTGAATGTTACAATTGCAACAATGAATGATGTAGTGTACTCTCAGATCGAATCCAACAACGAAGGAATGAGAATTTTTGAAAGTATTCATAACCTTAAAAAGGATCAAAGCATTTCTCTTTTCGAAGAGGCACCTCTAAAGACGAATCTTGACTACGAACCACAGATATCTACAACACCTCTTCCTTGTTGTACTCGAGATCCATACATGCGAATTGTTTTTCCAAAGCTTCTCGACCCAAATTCTTATGATTCTATTCAAGCTCGTTTTTCTCATGAGATTGAAGAACTTAAGAAAATGGGATTTAAAGATGAAAAAGTGATAATTATGGCTCTTCGTGAGACATCTGGAAATATCTCAGAAGCGCTTAAAAAGCTCAACGGAAGATTGTAAAGTATATTTTTAAAAATAAGATTTTTTTTTGGCAACATTACAAACGGTTTTTCATCGACCAAATTCAAAAACCGTGGAAATTTTGCAGTTTTATATAAACTTCGCAAAAATCCAAATTGCATGAGCTTCGATGTCGGCGGACTTATAAGCGCAGTTGTCTTTGTTATTGTCATTATAGTGATCAGTGTCGCATGTAGAAAATGCTGCGGCCATTGTAAACCTCAAAAATCATCCTCCTCATCATCATCAAAATCAAAGCATAATGTACCACAATATTATCCTCAACCAAATGATTACAATGGTGGTGAAGGAGCATATGCTAATTATCCTCCACCAACGCAACCACAACCTGTTGCTCCATATCCTCAACCCAACCCATACTATTCTCAACCAGTACCAAATTACACAGAAGAAAATGAAAAATATGAACAAGCATATGTACCACAATATAATCCTTATGCAAATGTTCAAGAAGATGATCTTCCAGGTCCATCCCAAGTATGATTAAAACCTTTTAACGTAGTAATCATTTTTTTCATAAACCATTCAAAAATGTTGATGAAATTCAATCGTTTACCGGTGTTCAAAAAATTTGACTTAAAAACCTCCTTTTCACAAACAACGAAATTTTTGACCGTTTGTTTAGGAACTCTTTGCCAGTTTTATGGACGACATTGTCGGTGTAATCATTTGGGTTATATGCGCCGTGATTTTCATCATTATATTTGTTTATGCATGTAGAAAGAGTGGGAAGTGTAATTTTGAATGTTGTGAAGTTTCTTCCTCATCTTCATCTTCATCATCTTCCAAATCACATAAAAATACTCCGTACGCGCCCCAAGTTGTACAGAATGACCAACCTGGCTATGATTATTACCAACCCCCAAACGTATCACAACCATATTATGACCAAAATATAAATTATGAACAAGCATACATACCACAATATACGCCATATGAAGGTGTTCAAGATGACTTACCAGGACCAATGCAATAAATCCGAGTTATTCTCTCTTACGATATTAATAAAGCCAATTATTAAATCGGTTTTTTCTTGTGACGATATTTTTGACTACAAAACTGCTTTTGTACATTGAAAAATAACATTAAAAAAAAAGCGATAAACATTCAAATTCCACATTCAAATTTCAGTTTTGAATTCATACAAAACTCCGATAGAAATGGACAATTCAGTTTTATCACCTTTCTGTCAAACATATCTTTTTAAAAAATATTATCATAAATATATATATTTTTATTCACATGCATTTTCATCTGTTAATGATTCCAAGATATTTGATGCCAAAATCCTAATTTTTTCATTTTCATGTTCAGATAATTGTGCTATTGAATTAAATGTATCTTCATTAATTAATTCGATTTTATTATTATTTACAACTACTTGTATAATCTCTAAAACGTTAAAAATGGTTTCAACACTTGTGCTTTCTAACATTATTAAACATTCCTCAAATATATCTTCATACGAAACAAACAACTCAACATTATGCATAACTAATTCTTTAAACACTCGCACAGCTGCACCTTTTAACTCAAAGCCTCCATTAATAATAAAATGATGTATTAGTTCAAACATTTTTTGTTGCTCAAATTCATTAACCGAATTTGGAACATTATGTAATATGTTTTTAATGACCCAACATGAACACATGGCATTTCTTTCTTCGCTTTTAGATATCTCAGCTAAAATTGGAAGAATTCCGGCTTCGAAAAATGTTGCAGCCTCATTAGGAAATTGTGTTCGACATGCTAAAAATTTTAAAAATAAATGGGAAAAAGGTGGATTTTGTGACTCAAATTGAAGAAAAATATCTAAAAATTTTTTGACATAATCAATTTTGAGAAATTCAACATCTTCAGAATTGGTACTCTCACTCACAAAAAGAAGTAGCTTAATCCCAATGAAAATTAGGTCGGTTTCCATAAAGAGAAATTTACCAACACAACGAATTAAATTTAGATCAGATGGTGGAAAATCGAAATTAGGTGTACAAATATTGGAGATTATTGAAGATGGAATCTTGACGTTGAGTTTTGATAAGATTAAAGATGATAAATCTATAATTAATGGTGATGATATAAGATATTTTCGGCATTCATCGGAATCTTTAGAAACGCGGCGGAGGCATTTAAGTGATAACTCTTGACATATAGGATTAGTGTGAAAAATACATTTCTTTAAAAGACGGAAAATTGATGTATTAAGAATATTGACACAAACATAAGTTTCTAGGGAAAGGAAATGAAAGAGAACTATTAGGTATGATTCTAAATCTTTAATTTCTTCAATATCATCAAGAAATTTTGAAAAAACAAAAAAAAAGTTACGCGAACAAAGATGCTTAGCATACTGCGGGCTAATGTCATCGATTTTATCAGAGTTCTTAGCAAGTTTATGAATTCCATGAAATGGATCTTGCATAAAAATGTCAATTAATGACTTAACGGAAGAGTCTGTGTATTCAAATTCTTCCTCTTCATTACCTGTAATTCTTTTAAATTTTGTAGACCTTGGTTTTCTTATGTTTGTTTTGAAGCCAGGATTGAGGCTCATTTCCAAGACGACGAACGTTAAATTACATTAAGTCATAATTCTTTATCTATTAAAATATGATCTAAATTGGAAGCAACAATATGTACTTAAACTCAAAAAAAGCATTAGTTGGAAGCGAAAATGTTTTTTAAAATATTTATTAGGATAACAGAAAATTAAATCATATTTTGTTTACGATTTCATGAAATTCTATAAAATTAATAATTTTTTGATGTTTATGCATTAAAGGATTTATCATAACCATTTATCTTCTTCACCTTTAACTGAAGCTTGAACAATATCATCAATTTTTGTTTCTTGTTCAAATCCTTCTTCTAATACTTTTGCATTATCATTTAAAGAATTATTTTTCGATTTGGCATGACGAATCATAAAGATAATCATTCCGATAAGCAGGAATATTATGACAAAACTTGCACAACTTACCGCAATCACTGTTGTTTTTGAAAAACTGAAAGGATCATTTTTGTTTAATGGTTCATCATAGTTTACGATTAAATATGAATAATAACTTACATAAGTCGAAAATCGGAGAACAGTATATAAATAAGTTATAAATTTAGTAGGAATATAACTTAACTTTTGTTTAGAATTAGTGATACTAAATGTATTAATAAATGATGTATATAAAAAACTTAAGATTCTGTTATTGAAAGTGTATGTGTTATAGACAATGTGTACGCATTATTAGATAATGAATATATATTACTATTTATATGTGTTTCTGATATCAATTTTGTTCTTGAAGTCATGGATGTCTTTGTAATTGGAGTTATTTTTGATATTGTCAATGTATTAGATGTTGTTTTTGAAAGTGTTGATGTATTTAATAAAGAAAATGTATGATTAGGTGTTATAATAGTATATGTGGGCATGAATGTTTTTGTTAGCGTAAGTGTAGTTGGCGATATAAATGTATTTGTTAAAATTGGTGTGTTTGGTGGAATAAATGTATATGAGAGGCATTCTTGAAGAGTTGCTGTAGTAACATTAAGATAACCGAATGTTTTATTTTTATAAATAGATGTTACCATAACATCTAGAATTTTAATAGATTTTAATTCCCAACATTGATCAAATGAATTATTTCCAATTGTTAAAATTCCATTTTCTAAATTTATTGTATTTAAGTTTTTACAATGAGCAAATGAATAATCTCCAATTTCTTGAATTGTTTCACAAAGACAAACTGTTGAAAGACATTTCCAATTCATGAACTCACTTGTTCCTATTGAAGTAACACCTTTTGATACAATAAGATGATATGCAAGATTTTTATAATCTTGTATTTCTCTACCATCAATTTTTGTTATTGTAAGAGTTTTAGAATGGGAATTCCATGTATATGAAAATGAATGCACTAAAAAAATAGAATAACTTAAAGGGGGAAAACTTATTTGTTAGTTCAATTTTACTTTTCTTATTTAACGAATAAATAAAAGAGAAAAGTAAAACAATCATTAAGTAAATTAAAATATCATTTATGAAGAAGAATTGATTGAAATCATTTGGTAAAGTAATATTACTAATTATTATAAGAAATAGCATAAAAATGGATCAGTATTATTTATTATGATATAAAAAAAACTTTTTAATAGAATATGTAAATTTACATAATTAAATGTTCATTAACAAAATTTCACAAGAAAAATTTTGTACAAGTAGAAATATTTTCATCTTTAGATAATTTGAATACAATATTTTCCATCTATTTTACGAAATATTGAAAAAAAATCAAATTTTATTTATATAATTATAGAGACAATTTCTGACAAATAGGACAAATGATTGAACATGAAAGCACTAACTAAGTTCCAATATTTCTAATTTCAACATTTTCATCAATTTTTATGCATGAAAAGAGTAATAAATTTTAATTTTATACATAAAACATTTTAAGACATTAAATTCCATTTGAGTAACGACAAAATATTTGAGTGAAATATTTATTTTTTCTTATCAATTTCATCATATAATTCGTCTATTTGTTTCTTATACATATCTCCGACCTTTTTCCTCCTTAATTTGAACGTCGGTGTCAACAAGTCATTTTCGACTGTCCATTCCTTTGTATCGACGTGAATTGCCTTCACGTATTGGTATCCGAACAATTTATGTCTTTTACCGCACTCGTTCATTTGCTTCATAATTTCCGCATTCAGTTCTTTTGACTTACAAATTTCTTCATATTCGCTATTGTTTGTAATTTGTCTTCCGACGAATTTCTCGACTTCTTTCTTTTCTGGTATCACAACTCCTACCAAACAAGTACGTGAAGAATCCCCATAAACGAATATTTGATGTATCAAATTCGCTTCTTCGAAAACTTGGGTAACAAATTCAGCAGCAACGTATTCACCTTGCGCTAACTTAAATATCGATCGCATCCTATCGACGACCTTTAAGTATCCATGTTCATCCCATTTACCCACGTCACCAGTATGAATCATTGTATGATTTTCATCGTAGAACAAATTATTTGTGGCTTCAACATCATATAAATATCCACTACTTAAACATTGGCCGCCCATTAATATCTCGCCGCATTCAGGATCATCATAATCATCAATGGGCTCAAGTTTGATTTCGACATTCTTAAGTGGGCCGCCAACTGTTCCCGGATAACAAAACTTGATGTTATATGGCGTACAAACATTACCTGAACCACCTTCCGTTAACCCATAGCCTGTTCGTACTGGTACACCTGTTGCAACTTGTAATACTTCATGAACTGTTGGATCTAATGCAGCGGCACCAATGATGAATTGCTCAATGCATCCGCCCATTAATTTGTTGATGTTATTAAACACTAAAGCATCAAATGGAAAGGTCGGTAAGTCATGATTAATGCAGAAGCGCTTCGCATACCAACAGCCCCAAAAGATGTAACGCTTGATGCGTGACTCTTTGAGCTTTTGCATAATGACATCATAGATACGATATAAAACACGGGGAACTGCAGCTAAGACTGTGGGCTTTAAGATGGTCATATCTTCCGTGAGATGTGTTACATTGCCACTGACAAAACCGATTTTGCCACCTGCATATGCAACAATTGCAACGGCACATCGCTCAAAAACATGGGCTAAGGGTAGATAGGACACATAACGGGCATTGTTGGGATCGATCTCAATCATATCTGTGGCTGCTAAATAGTTACTGACACATGCGCGATGTGATATGACAACACCTTTTGGATTACCTGTGGTGCCTGATGAGTAACAAACAAAGTGGGGGGTCTCTGGATCAAAGTCTGGGAATGGAGCAATGGATTTTTTACCAAGTTCACAGATGTCATTAAATGTATATACTGATATGTTCATTTCTTGAGTCTCTGAACGAACTTGGGATATGATAGAGTCATCAATAAGAATAATGTTGGTAACAAATGCTTTGTCATTGCGTAATGCATCAAGAAGTTTACGTGCATTTTGTGATGAAACCAAAATAGTTGTCATTTGGGAATGGCGAATAAGATACTGTACAGAATCAACACCTAAGGTATCATAAAGAGATACTATTACATATCCATATAAAGCTGATGCATTTATTGCATGTATCCATTCATATGTATTAGGTGCATAAACACCAAGCATAGAACCTACTTTGATTCCTAATTGGAGAAGTCCAGAACCGAAATTAATTGTGATTTCTTTACATTCACGATATGTCTTGAATTTGAATTCTGGTGCATATTTATTTTCTCCAATCAATTCACGATGACCAAGATAGGGTCTATCAAGATGAAGATCGAAATTACGAAGTGTAAGTTCTTTCATTGTTGGATATTCAGGTGGATTACGAAAAGAACCATCTGGAAAATCAGGATGGTATCTTTTTGAGAAAGGTGAATCTTCTTCCCCACGGGCAATAACTGCTACAGGACAGCTACTTTGGCTTCCCATGATAAAATGGTATGGCCAGTTTTCACTTCATTTTTCTATTATGGGGAGTTCTGTATTCAAATTTTAATTTTGTTAAAATGAAAATATCTTTTTATTAAAATAATATCACGAAAAAATTATTTGTGGCAAAAGAGTAAAATAAATTTTTAATATGAAAATTTAATTTAATATTTAAAATATTCAGTATATAATCACTTGAACGAATTAAAAAATAATGTTTGGTCGAATGTTTAATGTGAAATCTATTGAAAACTTCGAACATGACAATGGGCTTTGGTCACAATTTTTATTAGCCGATAAAAAAAAATGTAACACAAAAGGACTTATGACTATTTCTACATAACAAAAACCATTAAAAATTTATTCATCTTGTGTCTTTAAAAATCTTTTTATATCAGATATTTATAGAAGAAAAAAAACTAATGTTAAATTTAAACAGTTTCTTTAAAGTCAAAATATTGATAAAAATAAAATAATATTTTACTAACTGATCATTATTAATATGAATATTTATTAGCATTTTTTCCGAATTAATGTTTTCGAAATTAATTGGCAAATATATTTTCATTTAATGTTTTTTGACAACTTTTTTACAACATACATTTAACGGTCTATATAAGATAGACACTTTTTTCGCATGAACAAAGGTGATCCAACTAAAGTCGACCCAGAAACATCATTTTTCAAAGCATACCAAACAACAGAGATCACATCAGATGTTCTTGTGAAATCAGTTGAAGAAGCACGTCAAACAATTTCGCATGTAACAAATGTAACAACATCATATGTAATTTCTGATTTATACAATCCAAAACTTATTACATTTTCAATATTTACTCATCATGTTTTCACTACCACAATTCGTGATCGAGAATCTCAATCTTTTTATGAAGCCATATTATCAGTTGCAAAATTTTTAGGATATTTAGATCAAATGTACATAAAAGGACAAGAAATAAAACCATTTATTGATAGAGTTCAAGAAGTTTTATATGATAAATGGAATGATTGTGTAAGATGTCCAATATTACAAGATGTAATGAAAGCAGGATTTGCGTTAGTTGCAGATGACACAGATATGATAACTCGTAGTTTCACATCAAAAACAATTAGATTTATTTCTGACATTATCTTACTTCAAAGTTCACTTACCCAATCAATTGTATTTCAACATGTATTAGAAATATTTGGTCGAATATTTGCTATCATACCAGTAACCAATCATATGAACATTATATCTTCATTTATCGATGAAGAAAAAGTCAAAACACAAACCGAGGCAAAACATAACAATGATGGTGCTCCACTTCAACCATTTCTTCGACTTATTCGTAATGTATCAGGTCTTCAAAATGGCATTGATTTTGCTGTTGACTTTTTCCAAAAAGGTAAAACCCTTTTGCTGAATGTTACTAACTACATATCACCATCACTTTATTGTACCTTTTTACAAACTTTTTCATGTTTAATCAAAAGTGAAGAATTGGCAAATAACGTTCTCCAACTTTTTGAAGAGAGCGAATCTTTTTCAGATGTAGTCAATCTTAAACGTTTTATAAGTGCCATAAACGGTCACGCCAAAGATTTATCATCTCATCGAGTCGGTCAACAATTATTATCAGATGAAGAATCATATGGTCTTGAAGCTGTTATTCAATTACTAATGGCCATTTCATATCATTCAAAGGAATATCGTCGGAGATTATTTGCAACCGAGAAAATCGTTAATTCTTTTTTCTTATTAATATCATCACCAATACCAGCATCTCTTAAAGCCAAATGTTTTGATATCTTATCCGTATTATCAATTGAACCCAAACAATGTGATGAAATCTACAAAATCTTTTCATCAACGCAAATCCTAACTCGAGACAATGTAGAATCAGGCAGAGGTGGCATTATATCCGAAATTGAAGAAATCGAATCAGAAGAACATTTATATCCATTAACGCGGTCATTTATCCGATTCCTTTCGTCACTTTTCAAGTATAGTACTGAACCCATTAATTGTCGGTTATATCATCAATTTCTCTTTGAACAATGTTTTATGAAAATTCGAGAAAAGATATTTCAACATTTTAATGAGAAATGGTCTATTTTATCTGAGATTACACAATGTTGGACGAATATGTCTAATGACAAACATAAAAACAATCAATGTTTATATCATTCTGCATATTGTGATTCCAAGTTTTTACAAGAATATATTAATTTCTTATTAGAAGATGAGAATCCACAAGAATGTATTTTAACAATATTTCGTTTATTTTTAATCTTTGCTGATAAAGAGAAACAATTTAATGAAGAAAACAATGATATTACTGATCAATCATTATATGTTTCTATTGCTAATCGAATTTCATGGTCATCAGGAGCATTAGTAAAGATCATACAATGTATTGCATCACATGACAAAGATTTACAAATCTGTTCAATCCGATTAGCAAAATATTTAGGAGTAACAATACCAAATTTATCACAAGTAGTGTTCACTAAATCTAAAGCAAGAGCAATCTCAACATTTAAGAAGATAATACAACGAAATGAAGAAGAAGTTGAAAACGAACTCAACATTCGGAACTCGATTTTAGATTTCTTAATATCATTAGGTTCTAATTCATATTTCTTACAATATATTTGTGATTATAATTTATCTGATGTACCTAAATCATTAAAGACTTCAACATTAGATAAAGGAATATTACCAATTATTATTGAGAAATTAATTATACGTGAAACAATAACAAAATTTAAAGAATTTGCATCGAATTCATTAAAGTTATTATTAATGATTTGTGATAATTCTTTAACATCTTCAGCTTTAATTAATCTTTTACGTTCTTCTAATTATAAATTCTTTGAGAAATTATTATATTCTTTTCAAGGAATTAATTCATCGAAAGTTGCAATCGGTTTATTATTACAATTAATTGCAAGAGAAACTATCGATGGAATGGAAAACTCTTCAAGTGGTACAACAATTCAAACATTTAAAATTCTTTTTGGTTTAAATAATTTCGAAGATCAACAACGACGTGTTATATTAATATATGATTTTCTAGATCAAATCAATAGTGACATTGAATCACAATTTATTTCTATAGGCATTGCACAAACAATTATTGCATATTGTAGTAATAATTATATAAATAAGTTAAATATTGAATCATATGAATTAATATTTTCTAAATTCATATATAATATCCTTAATAAAATTATAACTATTTATGATTCAAAAACTAATTTACATTTAACACAATCAATTTCATTCATTTCAACATTTTTATTAAAGAATAAATCATTTGATAATATTGAATCCAAATATTTAAATGTCATTTTCGAAAATACTATTTGCGCAATCCAAAAGATGAATCAATTACAATATCATGAATCGAAACTTGGGTTATATAATGTTATTTTATGTTGTTGTTATTATAATGATGAACATAATAATTGTTTAAAGGATTTATATATAAACTTTGAACGATCATTAATTGATATTATGATAAATGATTTAAATTCAAGTATATTAATTATTCGATCAATGATCTTTACAGTAGCAGAAGCATTAATTCCTATTTCAAGTGAAGAATTAATGAATAATTTCATTGTTAAATCTTTGAATATATTTTCTTCTTCATGGGAATTATTTGATAATGATTATGAATTAGGTTATTTATTAATAATATCACAATTAAGTTTTTATTTACGTCTTTTAACTTATGAAGAAATTCAATATTCAAATGTAATGTTAGAGAATAATTTATTCGAAGGGTTAACAAACCAAAGTTTTTGGTGTTTAATCGAAGAAAGATTTAGTACATCATCGAATTCATTAATTAGTAATTCATGTTTGAAAATCGCTTCTCGAATTTTAAAGATATTATTAGTATTAACTATGAAATATTCATTCGAAAATGAACAATTTAATGAATTGTTATATAACTTCTTCGATGAAAATCATGTTCGATTTTACGCAGTTTTGGATTATAGAGGAACATTAACAATAGAGGCATTAAAGGTAATTAGGGATTTGTGGTCGCTAATTAAAATGGCCGAATATATAATGTATAATGATAAGTTTAGATTCAGCAAAAAAGAAGACGAAATGAAGCAGGCGTACGTGGAGCACTATGATAAAATTATAACGCCACAGATTAGAGAGAAATACCCAAATAATCACGAGCCAACAACACCAAAAACAATGAGAAACGCAGAAGAAGTTTTGACGCAAATCGCAAACTTATTTTAATAAACATTATAAAATTTTTAAGTTTTGTTGTCATTATAATATTTAATTTGTATTACGAATGAGTTAAATTATATCAAATTAATGTATACGTTTTAATCGAAATAAATTATATTCCATTAAATTACTCACTTCGGGATATTTTAATAAAAATTATGAAAGTTAGATTTTACAGTAGCAACTATAAAAATTTATGAAAGGCACTTGTATATGAAAAATGTATGCACATTCTTCAAAAAAACAATTTCGGAATAAACTGGTTCCAACAAAGGTACAATAGGTGATTAACCGACGAAATTTGTGAATGAATCCATTTTTATATTCCTTTATTTTTGAAAATTTGGACGAATGTACCAAATGAGATCCTTGGGATAAAAACTCTGATATTTTTTGAATATCATTTATTTTATTATTACTATGAGGGTGTTTTACAGTTGTCTTGAAGCAAGGAACAATTGTTCATGATCTGATATTCAGTATTTTCTTTCATTCAATATTTTATTCCTATTTATCTGATACAAAATGGTACAATTTTCTTCGATTTTATGTTAGGGGAATTTTTATAATAAAAGCTTAAACCATACAACAATTTAATGGAAACGACGTTTATTTCCTGGGGAAATAACGTTAACATATGCCCTGTACGTCACTTTTACTATTTCACCATTGAAAAAGTTTATATCATGTAAAACATTCAAACGGGAAATGTGATATGAAAATCTCATCAAAAAAATTTTTTCATCAATGCAAAGAAAGTTAAGAAATGCAATTGTTGAAAGTGAAAATGAACTAAAAACATTAAAAGAATCACTTGCAAGGACAAGGGAACTTATTTTTCAAATTGTTAATCAGCCATCTAAATTAAATATTAATTTTAAAAAAACATTGAAAGAATTTCAAATTGATGCACATAATCTTTGTAAAATTCTTGGTGTATCATCTGAAACAGAATTTCAAGAAGCAATTGATGCGATCAGTTCACAAAAAGAAGCAGAAATTGAGATCATATCAAAAGAAATTAAAATATTATCCGACAAACTAGCTAAAATGAAAGCTGATGCTGCTTCTCGTACAAAAGATAATCTTGATCTGAATCATAATCGTTTGCAAATCAAAAAAGATTTATTAAACATTTTAAATCAGATAAAACAAATGAAACTAGAAGTTCAAAAACAAAGAAATGCAATCGAGAAGAGAATACAAGATACAAAAGAAAGAATCAAGAAATTACTCCAAAATGCATTTGAAGAAGGATCCAAGATTCTAACTGAAAAACAAAAGCAAGTTAACAAACAACAAGCAGAGTTAAATAGAATGAACCAAGAAATGCAAGAAACTATGCAAAACTTAAAAACTAATATTGATAGAATTGAGAAGAAATTTCTTAGTTCTCCAGATGAAAGTCCTCAAGATCCCAACAAATTACTCATTGACATTGATGCTCTTGCTGATGGAAAAATCGAACCGAAGAATTTGACGCAGGAATTCAATTTGAAATTGAATGATTTTGAAATAAGAATTGATAAGACAATTCAAAAAGTTATAGAAACCTCCGAAACCATTCAAAAAGACGAAGAATTTGAGAAATTGAAAAGAGCGATACAGCGACAATACCAAATTAAAGAAAACTTTAAAATGCTTTTGAGAATAGGAAGGAAAGCAGCGCTAACACAAGGCATTCTCAAGAAAATGACGGCAATGTCAATGGAAACTTCAAAAATAATTACACAACAAATTCAATTAGAAAACACAAATCCTGGTGCAAAAGTCGCAGATACAAATCTAACATTTCCAGAAATGCGAAAAGCAATTATTGCAATGAAATAAATAAACTGTTTTATATATCTGCAGATATATTTTCAATTTCTTTGTTTGCTAAATTAAATTATTTGGTCATTAATTTTATTCCAAACAGTTCATTAAATTAAAATGCGGATAATTTCAGTCAAATTGATAATTATAAAATATAATTTGAACAAATATAGGAAATTACAAAAAAGCACATTGGTAATTTAGCACAATTAATGATTTCTTAGTGTACATAAAGATTTTCCTGAAATGTTGTGCAATCAAATGACGTTATAAATTGAATCAATAACACATAACGCCATTGTAACGAACGAAAAATCCTCAGTAAGTTTGTGCCAGATTTATAAAGTGAATTAAGTTATCAAAAGAATTTTTTGATTTTATTAATTAGAAATAATCTTCAAAACAACAGGCTCGAAGTAAGGTAAAATAATTACACTTGCTTTACCTCCATCAAAGTCAGCTGCTGCTTGTGGCAAAAATGGAATTTTAGACAATATAGGAATTCCTAATTCATTACTCATTTGGACAGCAGCGTCGTTTTCTTGTAGATCTGTTAATTCCCCACAACAGGGGCATACAACACCACAAAAGTTTTCTACGATCCCATCAATTGTTACACCCAATGTTTGACATAGATTGATTTCTTTACGAACATCTGCAACAGATAACACATTTGGTGTTGTCACTATAATCGTTGAAAAGACTACGCCACTCTGTTTTAACATATCAATTGTTGATAAATGTTCATCACTTGTTCCGGGTGGCATATCAACAATAATGACTTTAGAATTCCACTCAATCAAATTAAAGAAGGTTTGGATCATTGAACTCTTTCTTGGGCCACGCCAAATAACTGCATCATTTGGGTTTGCAAGAAGGAGACCTAATGAAACAATTTCTATATTGGAAGATTTACATGGAATCATTTTGTTATTAACACTCTTGATTTTTTCATTCTGTACTCCAAAAATTGTTGGAATTGATGGACCTGTTAAATCTAAGTCAAGAAGTCCCACACTTTCAATTTTTTGTGAAAGTAAGCGAGCAATATTGGCAGCGACCGTAGATTTGCCAACACCGCCCTTGCCACTCATTACAATAACGAACTTTGGGCGATTTGTTTCCATGAAAAGTATCCGAACAAACCTTCTGAAAAATATCGTATGTGAAGTGATGAAATGAGTTGTGAAAGTACATATTCTTGAAATGGTTTTTTAACTTTATGATGATTAAAATAAATAAAAAATCCTATCACAAACTATCGTTCATTAAGAAGACAAATTTGTACAACTTTGGAAATTACAAAATTAATATTAATAACAATTTATTTATAGTATATTAACGCTTTGTAATGAAAAAGATTCATTCATTTCGCTAGTTTCTGAAATTGAATCAATTGGTTTCTTTGTTAGTTCCATAACAGCCATATGTTGTGATGCTATCAATCCTCTTAATTTCTTTAAGTTATTTTCTTTATCATCAAATAGATCTTTGAGTACATTAATCAATTGATGAATATGTTTGATTTGATCAAAAATCGATAATTGTGAAAAAGGCACAATATTTTCATTATCAATTGGAAATTGTATTAAATCATCTCTTATTTCACTTAATAAAGTTAATGTCTGTGGTTGAAGAGAAAAAGAATCAACAGTTTGCTCCATCGTCAACAGCGGTTTCTGCATTGAAAATTCAATTGAGTTTAAACCAAAGTTTTCAAAAACTGTTTTAAGCTTTGAAAAAATATCCGTTATAAACCGATAAGGATTTGATGCATTTTTTACAAGAATTTGCAGATATGAATGGAAAGAATTTATTTGTTTTTCATAATTAGTAATTTTATTCTTGTAATTTTCATCATTTTGTTTGATTTGAAGAAGTTTATTTGATTGTATAAGATCTTTCTTTAGATGATTATTTTCTATTTTTTGTGTATTTATTTGATTTTCTAATTCCGAAATTTGTTGTTTTTGTTCATTATCTTTAATTTTTATTTGGTTTTCTATTTTTTTGATTTTTATTCTGTATTGAAGAATTTGTTTCTCTTTTGATTTAATTTTTTCCATCAATTTGTTTTCTTTTATTTCATATTCATTTAACTTATTTTGAAGTTCAGCAATTTTAATTTTATAAGAATTTATTGTTTCTTCATTTGCTATTAATTTTTCTTTTTCCTTTAACATTTTTTCTGTATTGAATAAGTTCATTGTCATTTCATTGATTTTATTTTCGAGAAATTCTTTCGTTTGCTTTTTTTCTTCTTCAATTTCATTTATTTTTTCCTTTAATTTTTGTATTTGATTTTTATATAATGAAATTGATCTCTCTGCATTTTGTTGTGATAATTTATAAGATTCTTCGACTTCTTTGTGTTTAGATGTAAGTTCATTTAATTTATTTTGCGATTCATTAAATAATTTTTCTGTTATTGAAATTTTTTGATATAAATTTGTTATTAAATTATCTTTAGTTTGTACTAATTTTTCATTCTCATTGATTTTATTTTGTAGTTTTTCATTTTCTTCATTTAATTCAAATAATTCTTTTTCTTGAATAATATTTTTTTGATCTTTTTGTTGTGTAATTTCTTTATTTTCTTTTATTACGTCTTTCAGTTTATTAATTTGATTTTGTAGTTTTTCATTTTCTTCATTTAATTCAAATAATTCTTTTTCTTGAATAATATTTTTTTGATCTTTTTGTTGTGCAATTTCTTTATTTTCTTTTATTACGTCTTTCAGTTTATTAATTTGATTTACATTATGTTGTAATTTTTCTTGCGATTGTTTAAATGAATATTTTATATCTTTTGTATAATTAATAAATAATTCTTTATAGTAAGTTTTGATATTAATAATTTCTGTTTGAATTTGTTTAATATAAATTTTAAGTTCTGAAATAAATTTTAAATAATATTCATTCTTTGTTTGTAATTTTAGATTTTGTGCTTCTAAATCAGCTTTTTGCTTATTTGTGTTTTCTTTAATTATATTTATTTTAGACTCAAATTCTGTTTTTTGATTTGTTAATTCATTTCGATTTTGTATTAAAGAATTTCGTAGTTGTTTGATTCGTATGTTTGCTTTACTTAATTTTAATTTCGATTCTTCAAGATTTGTTTTGATTACAGAAGTATCTTTTAATTCTTTCTGTAAATTAGCTTCGTTTTGAACTTTTTGTTTCATATCCTTTTGTAAACGCGTGAATTCTTTTTGCATAGCTAAACATTTATTTTCAATATTTTGTACTTTTGTATTTAGTTCTTCAATTAATTTCTCTTTTTCTCTCATTAAATTTTTGTGTTTAACTTCTTGCGCATCAAGAATTTTAATTTTCGATTCATATTCATTTATCTTTAGTAATAACTCTTGGTTTTCAGTATTTAAATAATTAATTTGTTTATTTGCATTAGTAAGATCAAAAAGAGCTGATCTTAATCTTTGTTTTGAATCTGAAATTTGTGTTTTAGATAATTCAATTTTACTTTGTTGTAAACTTTGTTTAGTAATTTGTTCTTTTAAATCTTTTATTTCATTTTGTAATGTTTCATTTTGTTGTGTTAACATTGTAATTTTTTCATCATTTTTATGTATTTCTACTAATGCGTTTTTGTTTTGGATTAATACTTTTTTTAATTTGATTTGTAATTCTTTAATTTGATTTTGCTTATCAGTTAATATTGATTTAATATTTTGTCGTTTAACTTGATCTTGTGAATTTGATAATTTTTTATGTTGATTTCTTATTGTTTCAATTTCTTGTTTAGCTGAATTTAGTGCAATTGTTTGTCGTTTAAGTTCATTATTCGTATTTAATAATTGAGTTTGTAAAGATGCTTTTGTTTCTGTTAATTCTCGATTTTCATCTAATAATTTATCTACAAATGGTGTAATACTTTTCGCTAAGAAAAGAATCATTTTGGTTTTCATTTGTTATGTTTGATTCTTTTTGCCTTAAAATTTGTTTTTTTATTTCCTCTATTTCTTGTATTTGTTTTGACGATTTTATTAATTGATTAGAAAGTGAATTATTTTCAGTTTGTAATTGATCATTTTCTTGTTGTAATAATTTTATTCTTTCTGATAATTGAGTTATTCTTGCTGAAGTTACTTTTGATGCAGATTCTAATACACTTCGATCAAATTCTTCTATTTGATTTTCTGCTTGTGATTGCTCAAGTTCTTGAATAAGTTCTCTTTGTTTCTCAATAGTTTGTTGTGAATGCGTTAATTCAAATTTTAAATTTTCAATTTCTTTTTGTAGTTGAAAAAAATGTTTATTCTTTGATTCAATTTCTTGCTTGAGTTCATCATTTTCTTCAGCAATTTTTTTTCGATCAACTTCCATATTAATTTTTTCAATATTTATCGAATCTTTAAGTGACTGATTTTCCTTTTGAAGCTTTATTAATTCGTCTGATAATGAATTAAATTTATTCTCTAATTGTTGATATTGATCAGTTTTAGTTGGTGATGAATTTTGTACTCCGCTCATTGTTAAATCCGCAATTTGTGTTTGCAAACCAGTCGAATTTGCTCTTTCAATTGCTAATTCTTTGTCTCTTTGCTTTAAAATCTGTTCTTGTTGTTGACAAATGTTTTTATATTTTTCTAATTCTGAACTTTGTTTTAATAAAGAATCTTGAACTTGACTTAATTGTGTGTCTAATTTTGTATAATTTAATTGTATTTCATCTAATTGTGTATTTAATTGTTGAATTAATTTTAATGATTTATCATTTTGTTGAGTTAACTCATCAATTTGAGATCGCTCAAATCTTTCTGTTGATTGTCGACGGAATTCTACAGAAATATGCTGTCGATTTATAAGATTAAGCTGTGGTAATAAAAAAGTAATAAATGATAAGGAATCTGGATCTCGAGATGTAGGACAACCTTCAATGTCTAAATTTGTTAGGTTAATAAGTGGTCTTAATTTAAAGAATTCTTTTCTGTTTGAAATTAAATTGTATGAAATACGAAATTTTTTAATTTTTTTAAGTGAAGAAATTTGGTTCGGAAATGAAGCGATTTTATTGTGGGAAACTGTTAAATCCTCTAGTTGATTTAATTGCGTTAATGGTGATAAATCAGATATCTGATTCCAACTTAAATTTAATCTTCGTAATTTTGGTAACGATTTTAGTGCATTTATATTACTGAAATTATGTCCTATAAGAGATAATTCAAAAATGGAAGTATAAACAATAATAGGTTCTAGTCTAAAGATTCTTCCTGTTGTTGGCGAATAATCAAAACGAAAAGCTTCAATTTGATTTGTCTTAATATTTTGTGATTTTTCTTTGATTAAATTGTCATTAAAAATCGCAAGAGATGCCTCATTCGCTTCATTCATTATAATTTCCTAAACGGCCTTAATCAGTTTTTCTATTAAAAAGCCCGCGAAAAATGTAATTCTATTTGTTTCCATTATAACACACAAATGATAAAATTTTTAAGAAAATGATTGTTACACTAAAAAGCAAAGATCTGTTATAAACCTTAAAACCTCGCCAAAAAAGAAATTCATTTTTACAATATTAAATTTTCTACTTGCCAATATCACATTTTTGCTTATTAGTATACGAAACAATTCAAAATATTGTACAAGAAAAAAGATTTTAATTTCATGAATGTGAAATTCACAAGTATTTATTTGAAAATAGAATCTAATATCAAAAGAAGTAATAAAATTTCATCAAGCTCAGAGAAATATCTTTAAAAAAATAATGTTAACATGATTTTATATCAAAAAACAAAATCGAATCCAAAAAATTTATAATGTCTTCAGGTTGATCTTCTTTTAATCCTTGATACAATTCAACAAATCCAATTTCATGCAAATGTTCCACAGTCATTTTCAATAATTCAGGTGTGTTTTGCAAAGCTTGTAAACTATATCTTAAAGTTTCAAGTAAATTCTCGACTCCATTTGGAGGATTTTCGACCAGAAAGTCCACGGCAGAAGAAAAGAGGTCACTCCGCAAAACGTCCGAAATAATTTCAGGCGAATTTGTTTGCAAAAGCCTTAGTGTACACTTATGTGCATATGTCTTAGAGATGTAAGAACCATTTATTCCATCATTTAATGAAACCAGAAGATTATCTTCATAAATTAATTTTAATATAAATTCGACATCAAGTGTCTTAATAATGCGCGAAAATAGATATAAAGAACACCACTGACGATATTTATGCGGATTGGACATTAATAAAAAAAGATCTGTATATGGAAAATTTTCAATTAAATGATTTAAACTTGGGTTTTGAGGATCAAAAAATATGGTAAAACATAGTATACATACGAACAAGGGATCATCAATTTCATTTTCAAATTGGGGATTTGAATCTGAAGAACAAAAACAAAAAATTTTGGTAATTGATTCAATTATTTCTATGAGATCATTGAATTTGTATTTGTACGATGAAAACAAAGCATAAACACACCAAAGGGTCAGTGCCTTCAATGTATTATTTAAATCTTCTTTGAGAAGCAATAATAACACTTCATAAATTCGAAATATGTAATTGTCATGGAGGTTTGGTATATCTATTATGCATAGATAAATAAAATTTAGAGAAGATTCTTGAGCTACAGGATCACTGAGTTTCAAGGAATAGTTTTCAACGGATGGAAGAAAATTGTCTAAAATAATGGCTATGTTTTGTAAAATATTTCCAATTATTAATGAGCTCATTACTTCTGTCGTAATCAAAAAAAGTTGTGATGTATTTTCTCTATATTTTGAAATTATAATATTTATTGCTCCATTATCTGAAAAGTATTGGACATATCTAGAATCAGGAATTGTATTTAACACAGTAATTACATTGCAAACGCGTTGAATCAACTCTACTTGATCTATAGGATGTAGGTTTATTAATATTTTGAGAATTTCCTTACAAACGCTTTCATCAATAATTTCAAAAATATTATAATCAGCAGGATAATAAACTAAAATCAAAAGATCATTTAAGAATGCTGAAATGTCTAATTCGTAACTTTGATCGTTTTTGAGCATAGAGATGGTATTTAATGCATTTGAATAATCTTGATTTGGCTCTTCACAAATTGAAAGCTCCTCAGATTTGTTACGTTCTATAAATGCTCTGGCCCTTTTCTTGAAAATTTTAAAATTTGGGGTTGCTTTTTTATAGATGCATTTCATTTGGGCCGATAACAACTGCCTTGAATTCAATTGTTTATTTTAATTTGTTCTTGTAAAAGGTTTTTAAACTATGAATGCTTTCCAATTTTGTGTTTATATCTAAGAGCAGTTGTGCAAGGTAAGCGATCGCTTTTTTATTCCTGAAGCTGCTAATTTATAACAAAGAAAAACTGCAAATCATTTGAACCATGCAGTGGCTTCTTTTAATCCACAATAGCAGCTAGCACTTTGCTGCTCTAGTTAATCAAATTGTTCTGTTGATGGTCATCTTAAAATATTTTATGCTAACAATGTTATTTGTTTCTCTTCGATTGCTTTGTTATTATGAAAAGCAAGAGGAACCGAGGAATAAATATAAAAATGATACAGTGTTATCATTAAGAACCTTTTTCCTCAATTATATTTTGTTTTGCCAAATAAAAAGAAGTTCTTTCACGGACTAAAAATGGCTTCTGAGTTCCCTTTTTTGGAGGAAAAAAGCTCTTTTTAAAATGATATTAAGTCTCATTAGCCTATAAAAGTTTTAGAGATTCATATATAACTCATAGTTCAGCTAAGAAACTATAAGGCGGAGGTGTTTGATTGCTTGAAAACAATGAGAACGATTAATCAACGCCAGCGGAAACTACAGTTCTTACAGACATTATCGTTCGTTCAACCTCAAAAATCAACCGCAATTTCAATTGAATTATTTGATACAACACATTCAATTGAAATATTAAATACCAACACGATTGAATTCTAACAACCGTTTTACAACGCAAAAAGCATCGAATTGTATGAATTTTCAATGTCCTCAGAAATAAACCCTCAATCTTTCAACCCATTCGAATAAATGGTAGAAAAGGATCAAATCATCCAACCATCACAAATGTTCAACACTACTACCCAAGTATCTGAAGAGCATAAGCAAAAGCCGGCCATTGTATTCGATCTGGACGAAACATTAATATTTGCATCAGCAATTAAACCCAAAGCAGACTCATCTCAAATAAAAATAGGGAGAAGACGAATGTACATTCAATTTCGGCCTGGGCTTTGTCAGTTTATTCAAGAGGTATCTAAACTTTTTGATATTTTCTTCTTTACAGCATCAAGCCAAGAATATGGTGATCAAATCATTAATTTGATTTTGCCTGATACACCTGCTTCACACAGATTCTTCAGAGAAAACTGTACATCAAAATATGGATATCCTGTTAAAGATTTAGAATTGATAAATAGACCGATCAACAAAATCCTTTTGGTTGATGATGTTGAAGGGTCTGCCATGTTTCAACCAAAAAATCTCGTCCGGATTTCTCCATGGTTTGGAGGTTCCCCAGATTCGATTTTACTTGAGGAACTGCTTCCAGCCTTAAAGAATTCATGCCTTGAAAACGACATTCCTTCATCAATATCAAACTTTTTAGGCAATTCAAAATTTTCTGGATTATCTGTTCCACAATTTGCTTGAAATAGAACAAACTGTTATAATAAAAATATTTTTAAGGTAAATTAATTTTGTTTAATAAATTCCAAAGAAATTTTATGGAAATTTAATTTGCTTCATCACTGAATAATTGTCAACAAAACGAATTTTTGATAAATTATATTCTTTTCCCATTTTTAGATCTATATAAAACCATAATATTATGGTTCTAAAAAATGTATTATATTTTTTTTTTTTTTTCAATTTTATTTTAAAGATATATTATATAATTTTATTTATCATTAATAAATCTCAATTTCTTTTTTTATCTATTCGATTTTGATTTAATTACATGAATCATTCATTACAATATGAAACTCAAAAAATGTAAAGAACCCCTAAAAATATATATTTTTTATGGTTTTTCATGATATTTAATTTTATCATTAGTATCTCATGAAATTTACCTTAATTTTATTTTATATAAGATAATGGCTAATTTTCTTCATAGGGTTGAAATAAAATTTTTAACTATTTGACCTCTCTAAATGTTCCTGATAATAAATATTGATGATGAAATCATGACATTGAAAGAAGTTATAGAAATAAATCAACTTGTTAAGAATTATTTAAATAAAATCAAAAGAGCATAAAGCTCGAAGTGCATTTAACAAAACTAAAATTACAATTTGTTTTTATTAATGAATGCTGATTTAAGGGCTTATTCATAACACAATGAAAAACATAAAACATGACATTTTAACATTATAACATTATACATGATATGAATGAATATCATTATCAATAACATTATGAGGAATAACATCATGAATAAGATTATATAAAAACATAATGAATAACATTTATTTATATTTTTGCGGATGAAATTATACATAACATTACATATAACACGAATTAATAACATTGTAAAAAAACACCAAATTATAATATTGATAAATAAAAAAAGTAAAGAGATGATATCAGATCAAAAATATTAATTAATATTAATCATACTATCATCTTTCCTTCCTATTTCACTATAATTTCAATCAAAAAAATTTAAATAAAAAATATTTTTTTTTTTAAAAAAAATGATTCTGTAATTTAACAAGCAAAACTCCAAATTGAAGCAGCAAAAACTCTCTAACAATTCTAAGATAGCAAAAGCAAAAGTTGTTATTTCGAATTTGAAGGGAAAAAAAAAACTATAGGGCATTACTGCTAAGTTATGTGCAATATTTAAATTATTTTGGAAATTGAAGAAGAATTTAAACCTCACCCAGAAGCATTAGATTTGAACATACACATTATTAAAAGAATTATACACAAAGTAAAACTTTTTGTAATTGTATTTTACCGGCTTATTATTGGTTAAAAGCTTTAAACACATTAAAATACACTATGTATCAGATATTTAGGAAATTAAACAAACAAATTAATTTATTTTCCATTCGAAATTTCGTCACACAATTTATCCAATGAGATATTGTTCATGAACTCTTTGGAGAGCTCATCAAAATCTGTCTTAGGTATCCTGCCTGTTGAAGCTTCCCATCCTTCGTCAGAAATATATTCTTTGTTAACTGATGCAATATTTGCAATTACATCTTGTGGAACTTCAGAAAGCATATTCTCCGTGTAAGGATAGTGGTTTGGCTGTACATCTGGCAGCGATGTAAAGGATGGGCGCTGATTATTACTTGAAGCAAGAGAACTTGGCGTGTATACAACAGATAGTGATGCTGAATTCTCATATCCATTAGATTGTTCTGTAGTCACACGATTCTTTCGTTGAGGCTTCTGAAGAAGGAGACTTTCTCTGATGCTTTGGTCTGATTCCATTTCTTTTATAAGTTTGATGATATCATCTAATGTCGATTGAGTAATTGTATTAAGTTGCCTGAGCTTGTTTAGGTCACCACGAGGTAAGTGGAGTTTTCCAGCTACACCTTTTTGTCGCATTTCACTAAGAATTGATTTAAATTTATTTGGATCAGATAAACTATTACCATCAAAATAAAGTTCATAAATTGGGTTTGGCGATGTGTACAGTTGCAATATAAGGTCAAATATTGCATTTCCAATATGGTTTTGGGAAATGTCTAATAATTTAACGGTTTTGTTTTGGCAGAGACCGTTAATGATCACTGGGAACGAGTCCGATAGGAAACGGTTTCCCTCGCCCGATATGCATAAATTAACGATAGAATTATTCAATGCGATCGCTTTTGAAAAGTCGTTTAAAAACTGTGCGCCATTGTAGAAGCACGCCTTCATCGAAAGAAACGAAAGACTTTTTGCTTTTTTAAGGAACTCCAAGAAACCACTTTGAATTGGGTTACAATCATAAATTAGTTTGGTAATTGATTTACATTCGAATGTACTTAAAAATTCATCAAATGAATCCCAACATATCTTTGATTGGCTCGCATGCTTTATGGAAAGAGAGAAAAATGGATTGGCACTGTTTTTCTCTTGAACCATATTATCGATTGCAACAAATATCATTTTCATTGCATTGTTATTCCAGTCAACATCATTCAAAACTAATGTGTCTAATTGTTGTGGTAATATAATATCACTTTGAATTGGTGATAAAAACGAATTCCCTGAAAGTCTTAACTCATTAAGGGAAATCTGTGGATATTTTGATAAAGCCATAAAGACTTGAGAAAGATCTAATGAACAGTTCATTAGATAGAGAATCTTAAGGTCAGGTAAAGAAGAAATAATATCCTCAAATTGGATAAAAAGAGTATCGCTCAACGATAGGGTGGTTAAGTTCTGAAATCCGAGGTTTTTCTTAAAAAGTGGAATTAGCATTTTGTATCCTTTGATGTTGAGACCGTTTGTGATGAATAGAGCTTTGATATTCTTCTGGCTCACGAGTTTCGAGAGAGAATACGAGAAATCAGAACCAAAGGAGTTGTTGTAAAAGCCCAGGCTTTGAACCTTTGAAAATTGGGAGGTTGAGAGTGAATCAGCAAAATCTTTAAATTGTGAATTGATTGATTCATATGATTCAATGGTAGTAATGGTTTGATTCTTTGCAACAAAATCTGCAAGAATTCCCCAATAAGAACCTCCATCAAAAGGTGCTGGTGCAACCACTCTGTGAATATCAGGAAAAACATTGAGAGCATCAAGAACTAGATCAATGTAATCAGGATATTCACTAAATGTCTCTAAGTTAAGTGCTTTTTGGCTTGGTGGTCCTTTTAATAAATTGGAAATTGTTTTATGAACTAATTGATAAAGACCTTTTGGTGGATTTCTAGAGGTAGTGTATGAAACAAATTTAATCCTATTTATCATGGCATCTACAGGTACTTTGATATCATCAATGAAAGATTTGGGAAATGAATAATTAGGAAGTTTCATTTTTGGAAGAATAGTCATTAAATTTCCTACAATGCTTTTAATTATATCTACAGTTTCTTCTGATTGAAATCGCAAAATTGTGGTTTTTGTATGAATTTCGAGAAAATTTGGAGTTTCATAACGTATAGTAGTAACATTATCCCACTGAATCTTATCAGTTTGTTTTATGGATTTAAAAATCAGTTTTCTTTGTTGAAAAACGTAGAGATTAAAAATTGTGCATAAAAGATAGCAATTGCTTGTTTCTCCTTTTTTTCGACTTTTTTTGATTGGCTTTACAAGAAATATGGTTTCCCTGTCATCTGTTATACGATTTTTAAGGTATTGAACAAACTGCTGTTGTTCTTCGCTTTCCATTTTTGGGAGAAATATTTCATTCAATTTTTTGTCGGTTTTATTAAAAACTGAACTGTTTCAACACAATGTTTAAACTGCCGATTTGTGTTGAAAGTGAAGTGAATAAAAGACGTTATTTTTTTGGGTGTTCTTTCTAATGTAAGATTTTTTCCAGCATTTTAATATCATAGTATAAATTAATGTTTATGTTATAACTAGATAGAAAATGCATTTTTTATTATCTTATAATTGTCATGAATTTTTAAATAATATATTAAATATTATTTTCGAGATTATTTGATAAAAATATTTAATAACATTAAAATAGAATAAACTTATTTTTATAAAAATGAAAAAAAAAAAAAAAATTATTTAATTATATACAATATTTATTAAATAATTATTAAACATTTGAATTATTAATGTTATTAAATATTTTTTCAATTAATTCTTTAGCTTTTCCACCTTCTTCCACAAACTCATCAAATATTTCTTTTATTCCTGGGATACTTCCACAGAATTTTGTCCATTCAACGTTATGATCTGATATCATAAGTATACAATGAACTATTTGATATTTTGTTTTGATTTTTGTATTTTGATTAGAAGCAAGAAAAGCCAAAACTTTTGTTAAAGGATTTTGCACATTATCCCAAAAAGACAAAAACTCAAAATTCAACAAACCAATTACTAAAGAAAGTAATGCATTCGCAAAATCGAAAGCAGATTCATCATCTTCGTTATTCATATCATCCAATTGTAAAGCAACAGAACTTATAACTAATAAAATTTGCGGCAAAAATTGATGAATTTCATTTATATATATTTTTACTGCAAAAGAAAAAAATCGAATTATTAAAAGTTGTATTTCTCTTGGCGTATTAAAATCATTTAGTGACTCAAAAAACAAAGGAACAAACATTAATATACAATCAGAGATATTACAAGAAACCATTAAATATATTAAAGTAATTAACGCGGATTGATAATCTTCAAAAGAATTATTCGCAACGATTTTATTTTTTATTAAAGTTAATGTTTGGCTTTTCATTATTTCTAGTTTTTCTTTTAATATTAAATGCATTTTACCGATTGCTTTAAGTGCAACATTGGAATTATCTGTTGATTGTAACACAATGAAAAAAGTATAAATTTCAGGAATTAAATTTTCGGGAATAAATTTGTTTTTTTCAATAATCGAACTAAATAAATAACAAATTGAAGCAAAAGATTCATCATTTTGATGATTCGTTTGTTTTATTTTCGAAAGAACTAAAACATTTTGATATATTTCATTAATAATAACATCTGTTTTATTATATATTGTTGAAATTAAATCAATAATAACAGATAAATTATGCGGATTTTCAATTTGTAATGCAATATCAAATAAAATATTAATTGAATTCGGATTTAATATTTGTGATATTGCAGATGCGGAATTAATTAAAAGATTTTTATTTTCAGAAAACAAAAAATTTAAACATTGATTTAAATAACAAGAAAAATCAAATTGATTACTTAAAATTATTATTATTTTTAATCCAATTATTTGAAATGATGAATTATTATGATTTAAAAGATATGAAATTATCTCATTTATATTAATCTCAAAAGAAATACCTAACGAAATCAAAATTTCAACACAAGAAAAAACGATAAATCGAATATTTTCATTTTCATTTTTTAAATTTTTTTCAATGAAATTTAGTAGAAATGAAATAATTTCATTCGGATACATTTCAATGAAAATAGAAAAAAGAGATTTAACAGCAATTGTTATTTCATTTTCTTCTTCATCATTTCCATCCATTCTAATTGAAGATATTGACGATTGTATCATTTGTGAATAATTTTCGTTTAATATTTCGGGCGTTTGATAATAACAAATATTTATCCAAAATTTTATAATTATTAATTTTAAGTTTTCGTTTTGCACAGTGTTAAACAATGTTAAAGAAATGTTCATTAAATCAGGAACAACCTTCATAAAATCAATTGAAACATTCGATATTTTATACCATAACTTAAAAGAAAGTATCGAAAAATCTAAATTGATTAATGTATATTGTTTTAGTGTAATATAAAATTGTTGCATATCAATAATATGAATAAATTGTTTGATTGTATGATAAAAAATATCAAATATTTTCGTTGGAAATGAGTTAGAATAAAATAATTGGAAAATTGGTGGCAAAAGAATTAATAATTGAGAATCACTAAGAGATAATTGCGATACTAAGTATTCTATACTATTAAGGACCCACTCGTTTGGAGTTTCTTGCAGACGCTGCGAAATGATTTGTAAAAGTTGTGAATTTGAATCAAAAAATAATACTACAACCAAAAAATTACCCAGTGTTATAGAAGAGTGAAAACAAATGTCTTGTGAGTGGTGTGATAATAAAAGGATTAAAACTTGAAAATATTGTAATAATAAATCATTTGGAAAATTATTTAAATAATTATGTGATGGAGTTATTTTATCTGATGGAAAAATATACCTCGAGGTAATTAATGTGATAATGCAAATTTTTTCTGGGATTTCTGAAGATTTTAATAAATTTACCAATGTTAATAAAATCTCAGTAGGCTTTTCTTTTATAGCGTTAATAAGGGAATTTTGAGCTTGTAAACATTCTGCATTTGATGGATCATATGCTGTCTCTAGACAACGTACCAGCCAATCCATAAGCAGGGCACCCTGTAAAGGTGACGATTGAAAAGAAGTTATCGTCTTTCCTCTTGAAGTTTGATTAAAGTAAGTCCACATTGAAGCATAATATATTATTCAAAACTTTTTTTCACTAAAGGATTAATCTGATAGTGACGTATAAATGTGTCATATGATTAAAAAGGATATAATATTTATAAAATATTTATAACATTCGTGAAATTTTAAATTGCTTAGTGTAAAAATATATATGTGTAAAAAATTAGAGATTTTGTTCTGCCATGAATCCTGAATCATTAAAGAATCATCAAAGAAACAACACCCTTAATATGCATTTTTTGAAACTTTCAGCAATCAATAGAATATCAATATAATACAAATTTAAAATTATTAATGTAAAAATTTTAAGCTTTTTTGGTTTTAGAATCATCGAAATCTGAAAAAAAAAAAAAAAATGCCTTGCAAAGTAAATTCAGGATCAGAACCAAAGAAAAACATCACTTAAATCATCAAACATTTACATATTCCTTTTCGCACATTCTCAAAAAAATCAATTCAATTTCACTTTATATTTTTACGTCGGTAATTCTATTCCTATTGACACCCAACCATTTCTCAGGTTATGAGGTCTTGCGAACACTTCGAGGTACATTAGTCCCGGGAATATTTCTTCGATCATTTCATACAACGAATCGGGTTTCTGACTTTGTCTAATTCCTCTTTGATTCACCAGCAAACTTTGGAACTTATCGCGATTCATTTCGCTTGGTGGTTCACCTTTCAGGCCGATCAGCAAAGTTTCCTTATTATGTTGAAAATAATAACCATGCGATGGCATATATCTTCCATACTTTGATATCTTTACCCAATTAATATGTCCAACAACTTGATATCCCCAATGTTTAAGCATCGTAACACCATTCGTTAGTTGCGATGCAATGACCCACATGAACAAATAGCCTCGATCCTGTACATAATGAAGAGGCATTTGCGCAATAATACTTGCGTCAAGTTGTTCATATGGAATATTAACACCGCGAGTAACATTGGAGGTGGCAATGGGCCAGGGTGGGTCCATTGTGATGACATCAAACTTTTGGTGTCTGCCAAGTTCGGCCCAATCAAAGTCGCGAACGTCTGCGTTAATGGCGATTGAGTCTTCGAGGGTAGTGGAAAAGCCTGGAATGGCAACCGTGGTGTTTTCTTTTGGAAGAGGAAGACTTTGAATTTCTTGCTCGGTTTTTTCGAGGAGGTCTTCAAGTTGCCTAAGTGTTAATTGGGTGAGATATGTATGATCTGTTTTAGCAAGTTCTTGTTTGTAACCGAATTGTGAGAGATGGTCGGAGTTGTTGGGATTCCAATTTGGAATAAATGTAAGAACACCTTTTTCACCAGGTTTCATATACTTCTCAGGATTAAGAATGTTATCTTTAATCTTGCTGTATGGAACAAAACGACATGGATTACCTGCAGGATCATGATTTAAATCATTGGAAGAATAATCATTAAAAGATTTGGGATTAACATCAATGGAAAGGCTTCCAACAAAAGGAGTCTTCCTTTTATTTTTCTTTTTATTGTATAATTTTGTGGACCTTTCTTTGCGTCGAGTTCGCTTTTCCTGTTTTTTCTTAGAATTTGATCTTTTACTATAAGATTCTAATTCTTCCGAGTCTTCAAAATCACTATCGTCAGTATCTTCAAAACTTTCATCACTTGATGAATCATAATAAGCAACAGGTTTTCGTTTTCGACACCTTTCGCTCATATTCGGTTTGTTCCTTCTGTAAACTATTGAAACATATCGATCATATTCGATTGAATTTATTTTGTGCAAGATGTTTAATGAAAGGATAAATAGTTATAAAAAAATCATTAGTATCATCTAACAGCAAAAACCAAAGGCACAATATTCATCATTCGAAATTTAATAAATTTAATTAGTCCTCCATAAAATTTCAAAATAAAAAATCATTGTACGTTTAAAAATTCTTAAATCGTAAAATTGGGGCACCCTCGGTCGATAAATGAATAAAATGATTGCAAAGAGAATAGGTTTTATTGAAGCCATGACTTATGAGTTAGACGAGCTTGTCAAAAGGTTCACAAAAGAACAAACAAAAGTAGAAGAAATATATGGAAAAAAATTTTATATTGTTCAATATTCAAATTTGGAACTGATCATTACATTAAGCGGAGTTGGAAAAGTTAATTCAGCACTTACAACAACTGTAATGATTATGAAATACGACCCGGATATTATTATTAATGTAGGAGTTGCAGGTGGATTTAAAGAAGGACAAAAACTTCTTGATTTGTTCATTGCAGAAGAATTTATTTACACGGATGTGGATGCAACAAATTTTGGATTTCTTCCTGGTCAAGTTCCTTATGATCAACCAAGATATAATAATGTATCAAAAGAATTAATTCAAATGATAAAAGAATTAGAAAGTGAATCAAAGATTCCAACGAAAGTTCATTACGGGCTTTTGGGTTCATCTGATTCGTTTATAAGAACTGATGAGCAAGTTCAAAAAATCAAAGAATTGTTCAGCGATGTCGCATGCGTTGAAATGGAGGGAACTTCAATTGCCCAAATATGTACTAAATTTAATAAGCCTGTCTTGTCAATAAGATCTTTTAGTGACATCGCTATTGAAAAAAAGGATAACACAGTTGACTTTGAAAACCTTTTGGAAGTTGCTACGAAAACAAGCACAGATCTTTGTATGGCCCTTCTGGATAAAATTTCAAGCCAGCAATAAATTCATGAAAAAGGTCCCTATTGACTAAAAAAATTTAATTTGAAATGTTTAAAACTACCGTGTATTTAATCTGTGAAATTGCAGAAGGGTAGAGTTGTTTTATAGCATCATCAAACCAATGCATTAATTCTTTATAAGTGTTGTGAAGCGGTTGAGGTTAAATTTTGTGTAGTATACTAATATATTACAAATTATTAAAATTTTTAAAATTGAATTCCGATATCGTTCATCGGTTAGGATATGTGGTTTTCATCCACGGGAGCGGGGTTCGACTCCCCGTATCGGAAAGATTTTTTTTTAATTTTTCTCCCTGTCTTCAAATGTGTAACACCAATAAAAAGTGGTAACGGAGGTGTTATTCTAATCTATATATTTGATTTCATTTTTTGGTTTTCTAAGATTTTCCGAATTATCAAATCTTGAGTTTAAAGACATTAAAATTGAAGAAGATGGAATTTCTTTAAATATTAAACGATCAAAAAATGATCCATTGTCATGTGGTACTATGTGTTTCATAATAAAGGGTGACCCTATCAAGCAACAGCATAATCCGTTTAATTGGGTTCAACTTCTATTTTCTGCTCAAACAATTCGACCAAAATGTAAAGGTTTTTAAATTTTCTAATAAAACATTCTCGAGAAAAATCAAAAGTATAATGATGAATATTGGAATTAAAGAACACAATGAATATTCTTCCCATTCCCTTAGGAAAGGCGGAGCGAATGCTGCCCCAAAACTGTTCATCCAAGATAATGTAATTCGACGCCATGGAAGATGGCGATACACGATATTTATGGAATACACCAAAATGGAACGAAAAGATGCTGGAACAATAATATCCACCTTAATTTAATAAAAAATCATTAAAAAAAATTGTTTTATTTTAGTCCAACATTATGGAAGGAGGGTACGATCGAAACCGCTCGCACCTTCGGTGCTCGCATTTAATATATATATTTTGACAGACAAAATATATAATGTATATGAATAATTAGATGTACATTTTAAATAAATTTATTTTTCCGTTTTAAATAATTCTTTAATAATCTTTTTGTATTTCTTAGGTAAATCTTTATGACAATTATCAATCCCAAATGTTAAGAAATATGATAATTTCTTGTTTTAAATTTCTTTCAAGATTTTATTTAATTCGTCACTCGTCTTTATAAATTTTAATATAGTTGTGTTGTGATGCGATTAAATCAATCACAGTAATTATAACTTTTTCTTAGATGGAACACAAATATAAGTGTCGATTTACTTTCGGAATATTGTAAGATAGATCAATAAGTGGTTTATTCATCGCTGTCATATGTGAATAATATTGAAGACCTGGAAATCCTTGAATAAATACCATTAATGGAATAGTTCTCGTAGGGTTATCAAATTTATATATATTTCGTTTAGATATTCTCAATTATTGTCCAATATCAATCGGATTACTTGATGGTATAGATAATCCAATGATTCATATTTTATTATTTATCATCTTTTGAATTCGATAGATAATATTTTCAGAAATATGTTCATTCTCACTTCCAATTATTTCAAGTTCATCAATGATTATTAATGATATATTAATTTTAATATTTTTACTCGTTAAATAATATGAAAATGAATCCCATTTCTTAACAGTACTAAATATAATACGAAATTGTTCATAATTTCTTTCAAGTTCATTAGCTAAATTAGAATAACGTTTCTCAAAATCCAATATATCTGTATTCTTTATACATATCTTGAAATGATAAAATATATATAATTTTTGTTATATCACTTTCTAATTCTTTACAAATAGCTATTTCTCTAACAATAATATGCCCCGTTTTATTTGAAGAACATAATAATATAGGGGGTGGAAAAAGTCTTTGCGTGCGAATTTTTTTATTCAAAATAATTAAGTAAATATTTTTTTAATTATTGCTAATTAATGTACTCCCCTTGGTTTTAAATTACCATGAAAAGTCGGTTCATCCATTCATTATACACGGATTTAAATATATCTTTTGGTATATTGTATAGCAATTCAGTCACTTTTTCCAAAAGTTCATTTTCATCCTGAAATTCACATCCTTCTAGTAACTTTTTAACATACCCAAAGAGAAAAAAGTCCGAAGGAGCTAGATCCGGTGAGTACGGAGGATGATCAAGTCTTTTTATGCCTAAATCATTGAATTTTTGAGCAACCAAATGTGGTCTTGCATTATCTAAATGTAAAAAGTATCCTTTTGTTTTGATTTTTTGAGCTAAATCTTCAAGAACAACTTCCGCAAAAAACTCCCTATTAAATTTTCTATCGAGCGGAAGCATTGTAATTGATTTAATACCTGTTATTCCCCAAATAACAGATATCATTGCTTTTTTCGCTCCAATAGTTTGTTTGACTTTTTGCGGACAAGGCTGCCCCGATTCTAACCACATTGTATTTCTAGGGTTTACAAAGTATACCCATGTTTCATCTTGTGTAAGAATCATCCTTATCTTTCGCTCGTTTGCAGTTGTTAAAAATTCTAATAATTCCTTTGCAATATGCACCCTTTTTGCCTTAATTTCTTCAGTAAGTAAATGTGGTACCCATTTGAAATTTACCTTCCTCATTTGTAATTTGTTTATTAAAATATTTTTCACAGTTTTTTATATCAGCATTTGTAATTTTAGCAATTTTTTTGGTACTTGCATAAGGGTTTGACGTTAAAAAATTTCTGATTTTTGGCTCTAAATCGGTTCTTTCTGGTCTTCCTTTTCTGGGAAGATCAAAAATCGTACATGTTCCTTCTCGTAACTTTTTTGTTCTATCTTGAATAGTTCTTAATGCGGGTGCATCATTTTTGTATATACATCAAGCAACTCACTATATATGATAGAATTATCTAATCCTTTCTTCCAAAGGGAAGTTGATAACTGCGCGGATTTCAACCTGAGTTTCATTCATTGAAAATGTTTAACGTTTTTTCTGACAATCCACTTTTCTTGTATGAATTTTTTTTTGAACTAGTAAATAAAATGCCTTAGTTTTATTTTAAAAGATAATTCATTTAGAACATGTACTATTTAATAATATATTTCAATTTCTTATTAAATAACTTCATTACATAAAAAAAAGCTCGCGCAAAGACTTTTTCCACCCCCTATATTTTTATTATGATATGCTTAATAAAATAATTGTGCTTGAATTAAATTAAATTCTTTAATCGAAAATCGTTTTCATGTTTCTTCATTTTCAATAACTATAATCGGAAGTTTCTTAAGTTTTGGATAATATAAATTTCTTCCGTTTTACGTTTTCTTCGTTATCTTCAATTTTATATAAAAATGAATCGTTAACTCCTAAATATTTAATAGATGCAATAGTAATTAAATATTCTTCTTTACTAGGATTAGTAACATATGTTTTAATCTTTAACTCAACTTTAGGGAATCGTTTATGAATATTAATTTCTTATGAAGAATATATTTTACTTCCATTTGATAATATGTGAAATTTCAGTAATTTTGGGTAAATTTGAAATAGATTTTCTTTTTTTTAATAAAATTGTTTTAATTTTTTGGAAACATTAATGTCACATTTCTGTGCTTGTTTTAATTTATGTTTCGATAATAATTCTGACATTCACTCAAAATTATATATCGCTTTTCACTATTCTTTGCATCCAAAATATTTATAATATTTAATATATAACTCTTCAACAAAAAAATCTTCATTTTTTAAATTACCACTTTTTGAATGAAATAAGGTTCTGAAAAAATAGCTTTTAACGCCGAATTTTCTGTATAAATTTTGAATTATTATTCAATAATTGAATTAACATCATTTTTCGGAGAATTTTTTTATTTTTTTTCAAAATACTAAGATTTTTGATTTAAAGATTTTTCTAATATATTTTTACCTTCATCTATAAACCTGAGAAATTTGGCTAATATTAGAAAATAAAATATTTATTTAATTTGCATTATCTTGAAAAAATATCATTTTTAATTTCTTTAATAATATTTTATTAAAGGTTCCAACCCATATCAAGTTTATTAATCATCTATATTTATGAATTTCTTTGATTTTTAATAATTGATATTTTTTTTTACATCAAATTTATGTATAAAATTAATGAAATCAAAGTGTATATATAATACTAAGGTTTACCATGTTATAGGATTCATTCATAACAATTTTTTTGTAAAATTAAATTTTCAAAATTTCGAAATTTACAACAAAAAATTTAAATAAAACAAAATTTAAACAATACAGCAAGATATGATATCAAATAAAGATGAAATGTAGAGATAATTGAAAAATTATTCATTTTGTAAAAATTGTTATTTTCATCTAATTTTTAAGTTGAATAAGTGCCTTTTATATGTGTGGAAAAGTTTATTCTTAAATTGAAATATCTATAATATATTAGGCTAATTTTTGATGGTATTTTAAAAAATTTTATAAATAATGGAAAAGGATGAATGTAATATCTCATTGAATGACATTTTATAAATTTTTAGATAATTTCATGACAAAAAATGTAAAACATAGAAATCAAATTTGAGAAGGAATATTTTCCCACAAAAATAATTTGAAAATAAAAATTTTTCAATGGTATTCAAAAAATCACATAATTGAGAGGTATTACCACTTTTTGAGAGCAAGGTATTCAAATTCTCCCTTTTGCTCGGAGAGTACCGAAAGGGGTTTTAAGGTTGTCCAAAAATTATTAAATATTGTCTTAGAATTAATTTTTTTATTCGTTTCATGCCACCAATGGCACTTCCTGTTACTTATGAGGAAATTGAAGAGAGGATTATTGGCACTACAATATCAGGCCAAGACCTTAGGTCAAAAGATAGTTTTTGATTTATCATATTTTAAGTATCACTTTATAATTCACATCTCTTTCATTCATCGTTTAATTTTTTTTTTTTTTTTTTTTTTTTGTGATTTTAGCCAACATTTGTCATAATTTTTTTTAGCCAAGTTGAGCAACTGTACAGTCTCAACCCAAAAATTCAAAAATCCGAATTTACAAAAAGTTTGATCAACGATAAAAAAACATTCAAAAAGCCAGATAAAAAAAATAAACAACAGAAAACCAAGGATTGTAATGTTTTTATGGCAACTCTCTGGTGCAACCATTTCACTTTTTCATATCATGATCACTTTTTGAGAGTATGGCTACTGTTTTCAATATAATATATTCTGACGGACGTGTATTGAACATATATATATATTCAAGAAATTGATTATAATATCATCCCAGTAATCACTTTTTGAATGTTATTCAAATATTTGAGATTATATAGAGAATTACGATGAAATTTTACAAGGATCGTATCACAAAATTTGTCTGAAAGCAATTCAAAAATCTGTAGACAACCACAGATTTATATATTGACAACTTGGGAATGTTCGTAGATGTTAATGTGAAAAAAGATTTCAACTCTCACTCAAAAAATCACAAACTTATCAAGTTATAAAGTAATACAGAGAAGCTTGATACATTTTCTATCGACAAACTAATTAAAATTGTACGAAATAATTGAAATTGATCCAAATATGGGATATATTTGTACTAATAAATTTAATCAAAATGAAACCATAAGTATAACAACGAAAGATTACTGTAGTTGTGGTGAATTTATTATCAAAGATATTCCATGTGCTCACTTAATAGCGTTACATCATTATTTAGGTGTTTAGCAATGTGAATTGTATTAATGATTTTTGGAAAATTGACTTAAATTATAATAAAGAAGAAGTCATGGAAAAGAATACTTTATGTGGAATTCAAGAATGTAATGTTGAATTTTTTGAATAAGAATAAGAAGATATTCCAAGCGAACCTAATAAGGTAGAACTATATTCAAAGTCTAAATGAGTGTGCTGTTAATCCTTGTTTGGTATGTTGAATGATTTTTTCTTTTTGCAATAATGTTAAATTATTTCGATATCTATTTGTTTTTTCTAGTGGATGTGAATGAATAATATCGCACGGGATAAATTGAATTTTATTTTTATGTATCTGGAACTTTAACTGACAGTTACAATTATAAATTGTTTGTCTGTGAACACACACACACTGCGCTATGTGAGCTTCGTGCTACGCACTCGCTCCCACTCGCGCTACATAAACTAAAGGATGAACGGCTAAAATCGATTGAATTATCATAAATCGGTTGGTTTTGATTGAAAGTAATAAAATATATTTAAATTCATGATGACATTTATATTTAAAATGTGTGAGGCATTAATCCGGCTGAGTTGTTGTTAATCCTATGTGGATTTTAGTGTTTTAGTGATTTGACGTGAATATTGCAAGTTTACGGGAGTTGCTGACTATAACGGATGGATTGTTGTTAATCCTATGTGGATTTTAGTGTTTGGAGCTTAAAGTTGTTATTAACTGAGGTTTTGAATGTAAAAAGTACCTTTTAATTTTCAAAGATGTTTTTTACACCTTTTTTCTAACCCTTTTTTTTAACCCTTTACGAATCGGAGAAAATGAGCATTTATTGAATGATTTAACGCAAAAGTTGACGGTTGATATATCGGTAAGAATTTGTTGTTAATCCTATGTAGATTTTAGTGTTTGGAGCTTAAAGTTGTTATTAACTGAGGTTTTGAATGTAAAAAGTACCTTTTAATTTTCAAAGATGTTTTTTTTAACCCTTTTTCTAACCCTTTTTTTAACCCTCAACGAAACGGAGAAAATGAGCATTTTTTGAAGGATTTAACGCAAAAGTTGAATGACAAAAAAATAAATTTTTTTTAAACGAAACCGTAAAGTTTTTTGAATTTTGAATAATAAAGTGCAAAACTTGAATTATTAGTATCTCTGCAATAAACATGAGCAGAACCGCGCTTATCATAACAGATTGTTAATTTTCTGAATTTAATACCGTTCCAAAAGTAAAACGCATCTGTTTTATCATCATAATAATAATCTTCTAATTGATGATTGCCATACTTATTAACTTCAATTGAATCTTCATTGATTTCGTCGAAGAATTCAAAGTCGTTTCCTTTACCTGAACTTTTGTGTTTTAAATGCTCTGACTCATAAACCCAACGGAGATTTGAAACGTGACTGTTTGAACGGTTGAGATCGATTGAATTATCATAAATCGGTTGGTTTTGATTGAAAGTAATAAAATATATTTAAATTCATGATGACATTTATATTTAAAATGTGTGAGGCATGAATCCGGCTGAGTTGTTGTTAATACTATGTGGATTTTAGTGTTTTGTTGTTAATCCTATGTAGATTTTAGTGTTTGGAGCTTAAAGTTGTTATTAACTGAGGTTTTGAATGTAAAAAGTACCTTTTAATTTTCAAAGATGTTTTTTTAACCCTTTTTCTAACCCTTTTTTTAACCCTCAACGAAACGGAGAAAATGAGCATTTTTTGAATGATTTAACGCAAAAGGATTATGACAGAAAAATAAATTTTTTTGAAATTAGCTTTAATTTTTGATTTTGTGAAATCATCCGAAAAACGCTTATTTTATCCGATTCGTTAAGGGTTAAAAAAAGGGTTCATTTTTTTATTTTTTTGACCCTCAAAAAATTTTGTGTCACTTTTTGTGTAAATTTTCATATCACATGTCTGTGTCACTTTTATATAAACATTTCATATTACATTTCTGTTTTTCATTTTCACATGTCGTTTCCGAAAAATCATTTCATATCACATGTCTTTTCATTTCATATCACATGTCTTTTCATTTCATATAACATGTCAGTTGATGTCAAATTAACGTTCGTTAGTGATACGTTTACGAAAAATTAACTGACGGAGAAAATGACGGTTGATGAATTCGAACAACCGCTGAAAAAGTGAATTGTGAAAAATATACTTTTTTTAACGGATTTCAAAAAATTTTTTTTAACGGTTTTCTGTTTGATTTTTGGTATAAATTAACGGACGGAGAAAATGACGGTTGATGAATTTTAACGGTCGAGTAATTGTTGTAAAATGTGTTGTAAAAAATATTCGAATAGATAAAGAAAAATATCTACGATGAATGGCAAATGTAAAAATTTTTGAATTGACATTGAATTTAGTGGCAAAACGATTAATAATTGAATGAGTACTGAAAAATTGGCGGGCAAAATGATTTGAATGAGTTCTGAAAAAGTTAATTTTGCATTGAAATCTTAAAACGCGTGTTTCGGTAGGTATATAATGCGGTCGGGAATGATCACGAGGTCCCTAGAAGCCCCGCCCCCGGCGGGGCTTCTAGGGACCTCGTGATCATTCCCGACCTTTACTTTTCACTGGGGGGATTTCCGGGGTCTTCGACCCCCGGAGGTGCCCTTCGGACCCCTCCGGAGGTCTCAGACCCCTTCAATCCCCCGAGTGTGCTCGCTCCGCTCGCAACAAAAATCAAAATGATTTTTGTGAGCCATACAATTCGATAGAAAATTTGAATGAGCATTCAATTTTGAGAGAACGCGAAACTTTTCATAGGAACGATAGCACTTTTTATGCCACTTTTCGCCTAAACCTATCAAAAAACCTCGTATAACCAGCACAAAATGTCCCCGGTTATGTTTGGCCGGACATTTATCCTA
>NW_027150800.1:0-5570 GCF_020186115.1 Histomonas meleagridis
TTTTGAATTATTAAGATTATTATATAGTGTATTGTATTTAATTAATAAAAAAACTAAATTAAAACAAGAATTTCCGGAAATATACAATAAAATATTTGTTAGTAAAACTTATCAACAAATACAAAATGAAAAAAGAATGAAAGAAGAAAAAGAAGCAAAAGAAGAAAAAGAAAACACTATTATGACAAAAACAAAAGATTTAGATATAATGTTAGCAAAACAAATTAATAGAGACATTCAATTTGATTTAAACAAAGAATCAACAAAATTTAATTCTATATGGTACGAAGAGATTGAAAAAAATGAAGAAAATGAAAATGTACTAGTACAACATATACTTACATATGAAAATGAACTTTTTACATTCAAATTAGTTGAAACATTTATGGATACACATTATTCTTTATTATTAGACGATTTTGATAAATTACTAATTAAATATTTACCAGAACACAACAAAATTGAAAGAAAATTCATTATAGGTTTCTGTTATACAAAAAGAATATGTAGAAGAAAATGATCAAGGTTATTCCATTGTTTATGATTTTAATGAATTTTTGAATTATAATTTTAGATATATTAATGATAGTGAAAGCAATGAAACCTTTTTTTTTTTTCAAAACAAATATCCACCATATATTTTTGATATATTTAATACTTTATTTTATGATCATAAGTTTACTTTATTTTATTTGAATTTTTTTAGTAGTTTAACTTTTGGAGATAAACAATTTCTCATTGATTTATTTAAAGATTGGTTCAAATACTTTTTTAGATATATGCTAGATGTACCTGAAATAAAAGTAATATTAGATTTTGATTTCAGTATTGAATATGATGAAGAAATACAAAAAACAATTCCACAACATTTGTACAATATTTATATTGATGATGTAGAATTATTTAATCATATTATGAGAATAATGGTAACATTATTAAAATTTTTATTAGATAATGATGTTAAAAAAGGTTTAAAAATATTCTACATTAATAAAGACTTGTTTTATTATCCTTCAACTAAATATAAATACAAATTTAAATTAATATGGGACGGAAGACCCACTGAAAGTTTCACATATATTCCAGAAGAAGAAGAAGAGAAAATCGAAGAGGAAGAAATTATTGAAAAAGAAAAAATTCAATATAATATGCCAAAAATCAAAATTACTTTATTTAAATTTACTAAAATATTTGACGATAAAAATACCATGTCTTTATATAATATTATAGATGATTATTATAATAATATTAATTATAATTTCGAAATTATTTTAAAAAATTCTATATACAATAATTTTATACCTTCTATAGAATTTTATGATCCAGAAGTAGTAGAAGGATTTAATCAACGAATATTTTTTATTAATACAGTTGATTATAATCTAGAAGATTTGTTTTAGTTAAGACAAGATTATTTAGAAAATCAATACGACAATAATAATTGGGTCTCACTAAAGTCTATACGTAATTATTTATTTCAAATATTCAACAGCATATCTATTTGTTGGAAAAATGCTTTATTTATTATTAACTTTTTTGAAAATTTAAATAATATTGATCAATATTAATTAATATTGATATATTATCATTGGGTAGAATTTTTTACAGACAAATTAAATACTGATAAGAAAAAATCAGAATTTTATTCAGGTAAAAAAAATGATTCAAAATCAATTTTTTATAAATTAATGAAAATATTTCTATCAATTAGACATTTATTTGATCTACATAAGGGTGAAGGTAAGAAATATTTCAAAAAAATATTTATAATTCATAAAGAAACTTTACCATTACCTCAAATAAAAGAAATTATAAACAAATATCAACAGCAAACAATACCTTTATTATATGAAGAAGAAGATAAAAACGAACCAGTAGAAATTAAACCTTGGACTGAAACTCATCAAGAAGAAGAAGAAGATCCAGATATAGTTTATTTAGGTTTTAATGAACAACAGGAAATTGATGAAGGATCAATACCATTAAATACAGAATTTATATACCTACCTGAAAATGATAATGATTTTATAAATCCGGTCGAACCAACAAGAATTGAAAAACCGGAACCAATTATAGATTCAGATGTACATGTTTTTGAAATTCCACTTAAACAAAAACATGTAAAAAAAGTAACTGAAAAAAGAATACCCATCATAGATGATAAATCAATTCTTATTTATCCACCTGTTAAACAATCTACTCCAACACCATCTAAACATAGACTTACTAATAAATATCCTGTTCCTGATAACCCACCGCCTCCACATTTTTCACCACCTCCACCTCAAACACCTAATCCACCTCCAGTTCCTAATTATATTATTACTAGAAATGATTTTAAAAATAATTTTATAAATTTACGTCAATTTCTTCGTATTAATCCAGATAATTTTATTATAGAATTTAGAGGTTTTACAGACCCTCAACGTCATCAATTTTATGTTATTATTTTAGAACATATACAAAATCATATAGGTAGAATTAGTATTGCTCAACATTATTTTGTCAATTATAGAAGGCTGGATGCAGATTGGTGTCAAAAACCATGTTTAAATGAATTTTATCGTAATATGTTAACAAGTTTTAATGAACCTGGAGGAGATATTGAACCAGATTATACTAAAATTTATGAATTTGAAGGTTCAGATGAAGATAATGCTTATATACCATATTGGATTCATTTAACTGGTTTTGGGATGCAACTTGTTCCAAATGCTAATCAAAATGGGGCACAATTCTTTCCTTATTTAGTATCTCCAAATATTCCTTTTATATTATTAAATTATTTAAGACGTTTACAAATATTTGAAACATTATTAATAAATAATAAACAAAGGGAAGAATTAAATGATTGCTGTTTTATTTATGCTTTAAAGCAATCTGGAATCCCTGAAGATGTTCTCGACAAAATGAGATGTCGAATATTAATTAAATATCAAATAGCTTCAAAACTTGATTTTGTTTGTAAAGAAAATTCAGTATATGTTCAAATACATAAAGTATACAAGTCAGAAGATACAAATGGTAAACTTCGAATACGGCCAATAGTTTACCAAAAAGAAGGACAAACTTATAATTATATTGGACCGAAATTAGAAAAAGCAAAATACAAAGTTCATTTATATTTATTTGAACAACATTACTTTATTAAAGAAATAACACCTTTTACCTTAGATTATGTACAGCATTTCGATGAACCAAATTTAATTAATTCAAAAAGTAAAAAGAAATGCGATACTTTACAATTAATTACTATTTTAATGAAGAAAAATTTATTTACACCAATTACATATTCTTATTTCCCTTTATTACGTACAGATTTTTCAGATCAATGTTATAATGGGATGAATTATTCATTAGATTATAATCCCAATACTTGTGTTAGACGTTATATTAGTAAGAAGAAGAAAGAGAAATTTATCGATACAAATTTAATTTATTATGGAGATTTTGAGTCAGATATTACAGGTGATATTCATCGACCATATTTATGTGTGGTTCAGAAATATGATGGTAGTGAAGAACAGGTTTTTAAAGGACCTAATTGTGGTGAAGATTTATTAGATTATTTACCAAATAATTCAACAATATATTTTCATAATTTAGCTTATGATTCAAAATTTATAGCAAAATATGGTATTAAAAAATCAACTATTAAAGGGACAAAGGTATTATCAATGGATGTAGAATTTAACAAAAAAATAATTTACTTTAGAGACACTTTACCAATATTAACTTGTAAATATAAGTTATACCCTTCAATGTTTGGTATTAAAGGTGTTAAAAAAGAAATATTCCCCTATCGTTATTACACTTTACAACGATTAGAATCAGGGGTAGGTTTAATTGATGAAGCAGGCATTTACGAGGATAAGCCTTGGGATGAAAACAATTATACAGAATTCTTTAATAACATTATTAACATCCCAAACTGTCGCATTGATGAAGCCACTTTTAATATGTGGGAATATGCGATCTTTTATTGTAGACAAGACGTAAGAATATTACGTGAAGGCTTTAATCGTTTTTGCTTAGGCTTTCAAGAATCATTAGATATTTTACCTTTTTATTATTTATCAATATCATCTTTAGCTAATGCAGTATTTACACAAAATATTTATTCAACAAACAATAATTTATTCCAAGTTGGGGGTCATGTTAAACACTTTATAGCCAGAGCAGTTTATGGTGGAAGATGCATGACTGCATATAATAAAAAATGGCACATCAAAGAAAAATTATGTGACTTTGATGCCGTATCATTATACCCATCAGCAATGGCTAGAATAAGTGTCATTAATGGTCCTCCAAAAGTAATTAAAGAAGAACAATTAAATTTAAATTATTTAAATAATAATACTAACGCTTATGTAGTTGAAATCATCATTACTAAAGTTAGAAAACATTACCCATTCCCTTTAATAGTTCAAAGAATTAATGAATTAAATTTAAATGATGATAATAATATTACTGAAGACAACCCTGTTACTATGGTTGTTGATAATATAGCATTAGACGATTTAATTCAATATCAACAAATTCAATTTAAATTAATAAGAGGTTATTACTGGGATGAGGGTTATGATTCCACAATTCAAAATGTAATCAAAGATATATTTCAAAAACGTGTGGAATACAAACAACAAAATAACCCTCTCCAACAAATATACAAATTAATTATGAATAGTTGTTACGGCAAAACAATTGAAAAGCCGATTAACAAAGAGTGGAAGTACTTGAAAAAAGGTACTCGGGCAGATAACTATGCCATAAAGAATTACTTTCGAATAATAGAAAGAATTCTGATTAATGATTCAAATATAGAATCATTTAATATAAAACGACCTATAGATAAGCATTTTAACTTATCGTTGTTAGGCGTTCAAATATTAAGCATGTCAAAAAGAATCATGAACGAAGTGATGTGCTTAGCATATGACATTGGCTGTAAAATCTTTTATCAAGATACAGACTCAATGCATATAGTAAAATCGGATTTACCTAAATTAGAAACAGCCTTCGAGGCTAAATATAATAGAAAACTAATAGGTAATAATTTAGGGCAATTTCATTCCGATTTTACTAGTGACGATGGTAGAAGCGATGTCAACTGCGCAGTTGAAAGCTACTTCATAATGAAGAAAACCTATATCGATAAACTATTATACAATGATGGTGGTATAGGTTATATGTCTAGGGCAAAAGGTATACCTACCGATACTAGATATATACATGCAAATCTTGATTATGATGATGATATAATGAAATTGTATCGTTCTTTATATAAAGGTAATGAAATAGAATTTAATTTATTATTAGGTACAACCAAATTTAAATTAAATCCTAATCAAACTATCACTAATGTCGTGAAGTTCCCGAGAACATTAAAGTCCACATATGAAAAAGGAGACATTAACAACTATTTTGAATAGAGGACCTCAGTCATTAATAAAAAATGACTTAACCAATTTTTTTTTATTAATAATTATTATCATTTTGAGTGTTTTCTTCTTGAGTTTGTTGAGTTAATGTATTAGCGTATTGTTGCAATACATTTAATTTACCTAAGT
>NW_027150801.1:0-3683 GCF_020186115.1 Histomonas meleagridis
TATACCTACCATAAACCATACAATTTTTCACAAAAATACCCTGAGGTCTCACCAATTGGAGGTATTGGTGACCGTTAAGACAAACATCATCACATTTTCGAAACAACATCTTGTCAAAAAATCGATTAGGTTGTTTTTAATCAAAAATCGATTATGAATCCATAATGATGTGACTCTGGAGATGCTCCCATGCCCAAACTAAATATTGTGATGCAATCTTTTTTGTAAATTTTTGATTTGGATTATTGTTATTACCTTTTCGCAACAAGTGTTTAGCTGTTGCTTTCAAGCAACCAAAGACTCTTCTATCTAAAGGCTGAAGCTTGTCTGTCAAGCCAGGTGGAATAAAATGCAATGTGATCTTTAATCTTGCTGCTAAAATTTGAATTTGCTGACACCTATGCATATTGTAAGAGTCCAAGAGTAAGTGGATCTCTTCTTCATCATTAAAGTGGGTTCTCAAAAATCGTAGTTATTGACTAAATGTTTCTTCAGTCGTCCAACCGTTTTCTGAATACGTTGACATGTGATATGAAACGTCACCAATCTGAGATTCTTTGCAGCGATTTGTTTTCCCTTTTGCAATGAAAAAAAGAGGGATTTTGGAACCATCAGCTCTAATGCTTGCAAGTACTGTCATGGATGTTTTAGGTGATGCTTCAAGATTAATGCTAATGGAATCGCTTCCCTTTTCAGCCCATGTCACCATGCCGTTTGGGAATATCTTCCATGCCGTTTCATCGCGATTGACAATATGGCTATGATCTGTTGAATCCATAAGATTTTTGATTTCATTAATGAACTGATTCATATCATCTTCTGTGGCTGTTGGCCTTCTTTTGGCATGGAGAGACCTAGATGATAAATGGTTTCTCTTTTTAAAGTCGGCTATGAACTGATGAGAAATCATAAATTGTTTGGCCTCATCATTTTCGATATCGTTGGGAAATTTAGACAAATATGCATTCATGGCAATGTCAATGAAGTCTTCATTTGTAAAGACATAACCTGGTTTAAGAAAGTTTTGAACAATATAATCTTTGATAGATTCTTCTTCTAAATCTGTAAATACTATATGAGTCCTCCCATGATGAGTTTTCCACGGCCTCCAATCTGGTTCAATCACTAATTTCCTTTTCCGATTTCTAATTGTTGATTCTGAAATACCGTTCATTTTGGAAATCTAATATATTGAGTGAGATCCCCGTGAAATAATCTGAATCACATTCTCAATTTTCCCTCTTTTCCCGTAATTTGAATAATTGTTGTGTGGCTTTCCGCTGAAGACTCGACCAAGCATAAAATTTGTCAATAACCGTTTATTAATATTTTGTGAAAAATAAACGTCTTCACATACCTCCAATTGGAGAGACACTAGGGTACTTTACAATTATCAAGAACGATATTACACCCCACTCATTGAAATTATTCAAATTTTAATATAAATCCGATCATTTCTCATTCATTCGATTTTATAAACCTCATAATAATACCTTATTACAGTTCATTTTCGTTGTGGTAAAGTTGTTATAAAATGTCGAAAAAAGAATTGATGAAAGACACTAACCCTGACGAAGATAGTCAATTTATGAAAAGGTGTTGGAACTAAATTCGCAACAGGGATATTCAAAAAGTCAAGAAACATTCAAAAAAAGCAAGCTTGTCTAAAAAAATTGATCTAAGGAAACGTTAATTGGTTTCTCGTTTCATTATGGTAAACCTGAACTTATGGCAAATTTCAAAAATATTAAATCATATGGAGTTAACTACATATGGAGCAATTCAATATAGATTAACCATATGGTTAATTTGAATAAGAATTTTGATCTAGATATATTACTTCATTTTATTAATGTCTGAAGAGATTTTACCTCTTGTTATTGACAATTGAACTTTCTCATGCAAAGCATGTTATGCTGGGTCTACAATACCAGAATGAATTATTAGAACAATTATAGGAAGATCAAAATCAAATTTCAACGAAATTTATATTGGAAATAATATATTCAATGAAAATTTAAATTCTTTAAATTTATCAAATCCAATTGAAAGAGGTACAATAATCGATTGGAATGATATGGAGAAAATTTGGAATGAAATTTATAACAATTTAAATATATCATTAAGTCAATATTCAAATGAAGTATAAGATAAAGAAAAAATTATCGAAATTTTTTTTGTATCCAATACCAACAATTAGAATCACTTTATGCAAATGGCGCTACAACAGGGACAAGTATTGAATTTGGTGATGGAATTATACAAATAATACCAATCATCAACAATAATATCATTCAAACAGGTAGAAAAATTATTAATTTTGAAGGACATTACATTACTACTTGTCTTCAAAATTTACTTATTTTTAATGAAATAAATGTAGAAGGATTCGAAATAAAGAAATTGTTCGTAACATTTCCGTGAAGAAAATTATTATTACGTAACAATGAATTATACACAAGAATTAATCAAATATCAACAACAGATAAATGTAAAATAAATTATACTGTAGAAAATTATTGTTGAAAATTGAATACACATTCAAAATTGAATGAACGAGAAACTTTTCGAAAGCGACGATAGCACTTTTATGCCACTTTTCATATGAATTTATCAAAAAACTCTCATGACCAGCACAAATTGTTTCTATATCATATTTCATCGTAGGTTAATTAGTCAAAAAGCGACGGTTATTGTTTGATCGAATGGCAAACATATTAATATAAACCATTGGTCAGTATTCTCAATTCCAAAATGTCACTTCATTACTTCACTCTCTATTAATACAGACTTCTATTCTGTCACAATTCTTGAGGATTTTCTCAAAGAGAAAGATCCAGATGCTACAGCAGTAGCTTTATTTTTGGGACACAAGGATTGACAAATTAGGGAATTTTGACAATTTTATACTCAAATCAATAGAAATGATTATCAAACATAGAAATTTTCAAGATTTTTATTTTGTACATAGAGAGTTGATTGAATTCTTCAATCAAAAAATTATCAAAGTATCAATACCAATAACTGATAACAAAAAGCCACCACTTACTAATAATATTCATTATTTAGAGATTTATTTAATTCAATTATAATATAATTTCGGAAGATGGTATCAAACATTTCTCTATAAATCAAAGAATGATGAAGTTAATAATATACTTATATCACATAAAATACCTGATAATCATGAATTCATATCAGTATTTGATATGAATTCTATCTATCCCGATAGTTTTAAAGCTTTAGTTTCCGTCCAACCGTCGTTTCTCTTTCGAAAACTGTCTAAAACTGAATAATAAAAAATTAAAAATTATTTTTGTATGGTTTGATAATTCTATCTAATTGAAAAGTACATATTTATCATCAAATTTTTTCATTGAAGGTAGTAAATTAAATCAGAAGTATGGATTGCGTGATTGTTCATTTTTCATAAATGAACCATTGAGTTTTCTTCACTAAAGGATCGTATCATGATCGAGAAATTAATCAGGAAATTCCATCATTTTTAATTTTAATATCTTCCATTTTTGAATTTCTCATTTCAGAATCCCTCAAAAATTTATAAGATGCAAGAGATTTTGCTTTTAAACATTTGACATCTTCGAATACTGTTTTTTCAACTATTTCTGATATCACGATTAAATAACATCATTTGCGAGACCTTCTTTCACTTTTCTAAGTAG